>NW_027397074.1:7812828-8004499 GCF_003265705.2 Callorhinus ursinus | reverse complement strand
GAAGGAAGGAAGGAAGAAGGAAGGAAGGAAGAAGGAAGGAAGGAAAAACAAAGATTGTCATGCTTGAGTATTTTCCAGTCATTTAACATATATATGGGAACATCTTGGGAAAACAGTTCATAAACAACTAAGAAAAAAAATCCTAAGAAATTATTATCAACTATGGGCGCCTGGGTGGCTCAGTTGGTTAAGAAATTATTATCAACTATGAACAGGAAAAAGTTCCTTTAGATAGTAAGTGCAATTACACCATACTATCTGATTCAATATTGAATAATGTTTCTAGTGTCATAGCAACATAAACATTGACTGTTGATTTAACCAAAAATTGTGATTATAAAAGAAAGCTGGAAGAAGCAGGAGTATGGTATAAGAATAGCAAATCCTCATCTACCATATTAGTGCCAGTAGGTATAAAAATGCATCACTGAATTAGCCAAATAGAAATATGAATGCAAATGATGACATAAAAATATTAAAAAGTGGTTCTTTGAGAGCAGAAAGACACTTAAAAATATAATCCCTTTAGAATTCTTTGATATTTTAATCACAAGCATGTATTATTATGAAGAAAATAAAATTCTTTTAATAATTTGAAATTTAATTCAAGTGGACATGAGAAGAAAAGGTGGGCTTAGATTTAGACATGTGGAGTCTGAGATGACGGCATGATACAGCCCTCAAATCATTACTTGCTGATTTAACATTAGGGCTGAACAGGATCAGAGTGAAGGCTAGACGCAGAGAAAAGATTTCAGAGAAGTAAACTGTTCAAGGAACAGTAAAACTTATGTACAAGAAACCAATAATCCAGATTGAAAAAAACAGAATATGCCATTAAATTCCAGAGATCAAATTCTCCTCATATTCATAAAATGTTTATATTCATTTTTCTCACATTTCATTACTTTTCTGGAATTTCAGTAATTCCCTTCTTTCCTTTCATTAAAGAAATAATACTCATAAACAAAACCTCCCATCTCAAAAAGAAATTATTAGCAGGAATAATTTAAACTACAGAAGCCAATGCCCAAGAAGCATATAGATGCTAAGCCTCTGCCACAACTGTAACGTTGAGTGACATAGATATTTTTCTCTTCAAAATAGCCATGTATTAATATTAAATTTAAGCAGTGAAAGTTCTACTGTTTAATGATCTTATCTATCTTTTCACTGGCTAAGACAAGAGATTAACGTGATATGTTAACTTTTCCTTATTGAAACAGAAATGCTACTTTTTCTATGTGATTCGAACATTAACTTAAATCTTAATAACAAAAAACACTTTTTAATGATTTTAATGGTTTCTATTTGTTTTCATAAGCTTATATAACATTAATCAAAAAACTCTACAGCAATGAACTCAAAACAGATGCAATGACCCCCACTGAAGTCTTTGTGAGGATTTCAGAATGAGGAGAAATTCACATTCCTCCACTATGTCACTACCCAGGAAAATTGTTTCATAATAAATGATCTCACAAGAATTTCATAATGACGAACATATGCTTGGCCTTTAAAAATCCTATAGGCTCAATGTTTAAACTTAAAGAGAAACAAAAATGCAGAGAGTGCCCATCTTCTGATCACAACAAGAAAAAATAAAATGTAAAGAACATCTACCCTTTGTAAACACATTTTTATAAAACCTTTTTTTGGCATATTTCTAATTACTCCCCTTGAGTAAATATAGCAAATTAAAATTGAATTTTAGATAGATATCTTCATGACTTAAAATCTTTAGAAATCATGTGCTGAATTATACTCCACCAGCAGTTTTCTCTCCCAGACTTGCAAAAATACTGGATTATCATTTTTAATGTTTACAAATTTATTAGGAAAAATGATTTTGCACATTTATTTAATCTTTTTTCTTTATTGTTGGTGACCACTTTTCATATATTTATTTATTATTTCTTCTTTTTTGTATTACATATTTATACCCAATTTCACTTATTAGTAATAGCTTTTTATATATTGACGATAATAATACTTTGTAACAGGTTACAAATATTTTCACATTCTTTCAATTTATTTTTAATAGATCAAATTGCAGTGGTGATAATTCTGTCACCTGCATATATCTATTAGAAGATGAAAATAAAATTCAGGTCAATTTTCAAATAAAAGGCCATATAATCTTATTTAGTTTTCTTTTTGAGCTGAGTGTTCTTTGTCACAAATGTATCAAAGAAGAAGCTCTAAACTAAAACTTCTATTCAAGAACAGGGAACTGGATATGACATCATTCTTTTCATTCAGTTAGCTAGAGTTTTGTCTTTTAATTTTTTTAGAACTCCTCCTGATTAAATTGGTTAAACCATTTGAGTCCAATTCATCTGCTTTGGGATATGATAATTTTTCTCAGAATACTATAAACATGAGAAAAATAATTTTCATTTTTTACAATTTTTTCAAATTATCCTAAATATGATATTTAATAATTCACAAGTTAACAGTGCCACTGTATGTGGATTATGTTGCTTAGTTAATTGGAATTCTTTAGAGGAATATTAATCTTTTTCATGCTTGTGGTCTCAGATTAGAAACTTTATATATCTATGTGCCACAAAGAAATATCCTAGACTTCTGGCAACTAGAATTCTGGGAATAGATATATTAATTCCATAAAAACAGAACCTTGAAAAACAGGAGTTTCAAACATTAGGACAAATATAATTTTGCTGGCTAAATATTCATATTGGCTTGCTTATTTCTTTAATTTACATAGGATTCTCTTGGCCAGTGCTACAATTATATTAGAAATATTTTTACATCTGGGAAGGGGATGCTAGCTGTATATAATGAACCACATATAAGGATTAAATATCTGGTCCAATGTCATACACAACTGCAGCTTCAAGAATTGAACCTAAGTATCTTAACTCTATTCTGAATTTTAGGTACTCTAGGTTGATCCCCCCATGTTCCCATTCAAAGTGTTGTTTTATTTTTATTTTTATTTTTTAAAGATTTTATTTATTTATTTGACAGAGAAAGACAAAGCAAGAGAGGGAACACAAGCAGGGGGAGTGGGAGAGGGAGAAGCAGGCTTCCCGCTGAGCAGGGAGCCCGATGTGGGGCTCCATCCCAGGACCCCGGGATCACGACCTGAGCTGAAGGCAGACACCTAACAACTGAGCCACCCAGGTATCCCAAGTGTTGTTTTAAAAATGCATTATCTTGGGTGCCTGGTGCCTCAGTCATTAAGCATCTGCCTTTGGCCGGGTAATGATCCCAGGGTTTTGGGATTGAACCCCGCATGGGGCTGCCTGCTTCTTCCTCTCCCACTCCCCCACTTGTGTTCCCTCTTTCACTGTTGCTCTCTCTGTCAAAAAATAAATAAAATCTTTTTTAAAAAATGCATTCTCGGGACGCCTGCGTGGCTCAGTTGTTAAGCGTCTGTCTTTGGCTCAGGTCATGATCCCAGGGTCCTGGGATCAAGTCCCACATCGGGCTCCTTGCTCATTGAGGAGCGTGCTTCTCCCTCTTCCTCTGCTGCTCCCCCTGCTTGTGCTCTCTCTCTCTCTCTCTGACAAATAAACAAATAAATAAAAATTTTTAAAAAATGCATTCTCCGCTATTATTCCCCTATCATTTTATAGAGATATTAAATTGAGAAAATGTTTTTCTTGTGGGAAAGGAAGGTATTAGCCATTCATAGTACTATCAGAATTATTGCATAAAATTCTGATGTATTTCTTATTCCTCAATATAGCTAAATTAATTAGTTTCTAGTCTTCATTTTCTGTTATCAGGAAAAAATGGGATTAAAAATACTGCTAGCATTGTGCAATAAAATCTGACATTTGTGGAAGTTGACTTAAGTTTAAGACCTGGATGATAAAAATCTGATGTCTTTTCTTCTATTGCAGAGACAAAGAAAAATTATATGGTGCTATTCTTCTATTGTAGGAGAGAAAAGAAAAATAAAGATAAGAAATTGGAACAGATGCTTTCAGGAAAACAGAAACAATAAATGCTCAGACTGCAGTCAACTCCAGCCACTTCATCACACTCTGAATTGCCATAAACACTAATTCTAAAAACAGGATGTTATCAGGATTACAAGCCAAATAGAGATGTGGGGTCAGATGAAAAACAATGGCTTTACCTTAGAAATTGTTCCCAAACTGATTTAAAAGTAAGAAGTTTTCTTTCTTCCTCCGTTTTATTCCATCTTTTCTTATTTGCAATGATACTAAATCATCAGTCTTTTCATTATACGGCTATAGATTTTGGAGAGAGTTTTCAAAGAGGGAAAAAACTGATTCAAAACAGTAAGTAGGGGGAAAAGAAAGAGCCAATTACCAAATTCCTATGTTCTTAGTAAAGAAAAGCATAGAGCAAGTTACCTGATGTGCATGTTTTGTCACATATTTTTTCCCTTCATAAGGTAATGTAAACATGTTTCAAAGTGATTAGAAACTGAGAAAACAAGAATAAAATCATAATGTCCTGACTTGAAATAACTATTTTTCTTCCCCTTGTAATGTCTTTTATGCCTTTGCTATTATATAATTGCTATAATCATAGAATATGTCCAATTTGTTATTCAAACTTGGTACTTTGTAGGACAAGAATTATCTATTACATTGTCTCCAGAGTCATTTAGGATATATAATATTCCTTCCCATTAATATATGACTCTTTATATCTTGCCAGTTTATTTAAGTTAGTAGAATAATGTTTCATTGAACATCTGCAGCCATATAACTTTCCACATAGTTTAAATTATAGTCTGAGAAATAGATTTACTAGGTCAAATAAATCCCTATAGATATATTATAGCTTTTGAGGAATACTGACAAATTGCTTTCTGGAAATGTTATGTTGATTTTGAAAGTCAATAGTAGTGATTTTAAAGCTAATAGCAGCATTTATTATATGCTTGCCAGCATTGATATAATTTTTGTTTTTTGTCTTTTATTCCTTATTTACTTATTTATTAAGACTACATTTTAGAGCGATATAATTTTTAATCGATTATTTAGTCGACTATACATTTGATTCTGTTATTATAAGTGGGGTTAAATTTATTTCATTATGATTTTCTAATATTTCTGGATTTTGATTGCATTTTCTCTGTTGTATCTCCACCTCCTTTTTCTGCTTTTACTCTTCTTAACAATTTATATTTCATCATCCACCTATTGAAGATGCATTATTTTTTCTTAAAGATGCATGCAAAATACACACACACACACACACACACACATATACCCCTTATCTAATATATTTTGCAAGTATTCCCCAGAAACTTATTTCCTCTTTTATTTTCATGTCTTATATATTCAATATTTTAAAATATTTCTTACTTGGATTCTTCTACCTTTCCTTTCTATTTCTTCCAAGATTTGCTAGATTGTGAATTCTAGAGGAGCGGGAAGTCTGCTGCTTTTTGATCAACATTGTTTCACAGATTTCTAGCACAGGGCCTGACTAGCAGAAAACATACATAATAAATGAATAGAGTTTAGAAAGTTCTCCACAATCATCTAGTGACTGGTAAGGGATGAGAAATCACTGAGCAGCTTCCTGAGGCTTTGGGATAAGAGGCCCACACACCCTCTTCCAATAATTTAAGAAAGTCTATCAAACAAACAAACAAAAGTTTTACAAAGAGGTGACAGATCAGACACAGACTGGCTTTTTGACTAAGTACAAATGTACAAATGCATCTGATGTCCTAGTTAAATTTACTTCATTAAAGATAAACTCTTTTATTCCGTGTAGATAGATATAGATTTAGATATTAGATATAAATATGGGTATAGATAGATATGGATAGGTATAGAACCTTTTTTTAAGATTTTATTTATTTGTCAAAGAGAGAGAGAGCACAAGCAGGGGGAGTGGCAGGCAGAGGGAGAGGGAGAAGGAGAACCAGGCTCCCCGCTGAGTAAGCAGCCAGATGCAGAACTCAATCCCAGGACCCTGGGCTCATGACCCGAACCAAAGGCAGACGCTTAACTGACTGAGCCACCCATGCGCCCTTATGATCTTAAAACACATATGCCTCTGGAGGTGGTAGTATTCACCCCATCTCTGTCAAAAGTCAGCTCATCCTCTAATCGCATCAAACATAGATTATCAAATCTATAACTGTTCTCTTATTTAGTTCTTTAGAGTCAAGAAACTTTAACTCTACTAAAGAAGGCTTTTTGCACCCAGTTTATGACATTTTACTGTTGTTTTAATCTAATAATTTTATGGTTTAAAATATTACCTTAAACCTTAAATCTTATACCTGAATTCATATATTTATTCACTTATTTAGGTATATTTTCTATTTGCCAGGGCCTATATTATCCAGTTATTTCTATAAAGTAATAAACAAACTTGCATTATAATGTGATTTTGTCTAGTTAATGTGAAGGATTAATAGTTTTTGAGGATTTCAATTATCCTTATTTTCTTAAAGTAAATCCTACTTGGTCATGGTATTCTTTTAATAAACTTAGATTAATTTGCAAAGTATTGTTTAGTTTTTTCCAGTAATATTTGTGCTTTTTTCATATAAATATCAAGCAAGCATACTTAACATGAAATCCAGCTATTTATTGAATAATCCACTTTTCCTGATTCATTTCACATGCAATATGCAACATACGTGATTTCCATTATACTTGGATTTGTTTTGAACTCTACTGTTCTTCATTTATTTACTCTCCAATACAGCTTTGGAGAATGTGTTGACCTCATAGAGCAATACTGACATTCCTTATTGTTCTTTTTATTTACAAGATGTCATATTTATTCTTTTGCATTTTCCCCTTTCATTTGAACTACAAAATTAAATATCAAATTTAAAAATGTTAGTGTGACTTAAATTGATATTGAATTGAATTTAAAATTTGAAGAAAATTTATATCTTTACAATATTGACTCTTCTTATTTAAGAATATGGCAGTATATAGTTACTCAGATCTTTTAGGTACTCTTTAATTTGGGGCAAATTTTGAAAATTACTTGAAGGGTTTATAACAAATTTCATAGTCTTATTGAGTATTTTGAAGGTTACCTTTTTAAATTAAATTTTCTAATTGGCCATTGTTGAAGTCAAGAGATCTATATTTTTAGTAATATTAAATTCATGTCCATTCATCTTAATAGTACATAGAACTTTGAATACAATCTTACACATATTCTTGGTAGACAATCATATTGATTGTGAATAATGACTTTTGTAATTTCCTTTCCAATATCTTACACATCACATTGATTTTTCTTATCTCATTTGATTTCTTGGATCTTATTCTTTTTTTTTTAAAGATTTTATTTATTTATTTGACAGAGATAGCACAAGAAGGCAGAGAGGCAGGCAGAGGGAGAGGGAGAAGCAGGCTCCCTGCTGAGCAAGGAGCCCGATGTGGGGCTCGATCCCAGGACTCTGGGATCATGACCTGAGCCGAAGACAGCTGCTTAACCAACTGAGCCACCCAGATGCCCTCTTGGATCTTATTCTTGATTTTAATAGAATTTTCCAAATTTATACTGCTAAGTATAACATTGTCTATAGGCTTTTAGAAGGCTAACAATATTCATTCTAGTTCTAGGTCCTTACAGATTTTATCAGGTGTGGATTTTAACTTTATCAAATACTTTCCACACAGTAATTCATAGAGTAATACAATGTAATTTTTCTTGGTTAATATGATAAAAATATTAATATTTATTTTTTAGATGACATCTACAGGGCATGCTATTTTTCAAATAAGTTGCTAAATTTAATTATTTTTATTTCCATTTTTTAACTATCAAATTTATACTAATCTTAAAGAATTCATTGGGAAATTACTGATTTCTCTAATATTATGGGCTAATTTAAATTTCATAATTATTTCTTTGTGATAGTAAAAGGAATGTGTGCTCATGACTATTTGGATCTGCCACTTATTTTTAGATGTGTATGTATTGTTTATTTAAAATAATTCTGCCATAATCAATACTAATATATTTTCTTCTTATTTTGGGTTCAATATTCAAATTTTCCTATAATATCTACATCATCCAGAATTTCAAAACTTTTAATATAAATATGAACTCAAATTCTTTTACACTAGCAATTTCTGTCTGTAGTTACTACTTCTTTTGCATTCAATTTTTAATGAGATTTGAAAAAAAAATCTTTGTCACTTTATTGGTCTTTTTAATGAAGTCTTTTGATTTTTACTGATTTTTTTGTTATTATGTTTTTCTGCTTAATTGAGTTCTACTTTTATCAACATTAACTCTTTCTTTTAATTTAAAGGTTTATTTCATTGTTCATTTGCTAGTTTTTTCAAATGAATGACTACTTAACCCTTAATCTTTTTTTTTCTCTAATTTGGGAAACACTATTGACACAGTATGTGTCTTTTTTTTTTTAGATTTTTATTCATTTATTTATTTAGAGACTGAGCAGGGAGAGGGGCAAAGGGACAGGGAGACAAAGAATCTCGAACAGGCTCCATACTGAGTGCAGAGCCTGATGAGGGGCTTGACCTCACAACCCCAAGATCATGACCTGAGACAAAATCGAGAGATGGATACTTAACTGCCTGAGCCACCCAGGTGCCCTAGTATGTGTATTTTTTTTCCTAGTCTTTCTATTGCATTTACAATCAAGCTAGAAACCTGATGTCCACTAGACTTTCATGTTAAAAAGAAGACAGCAACCCCAAAATGGAGTCATTTGTGCTAAACACCACCACATCAGCAAACCAAGACTTAATACTTAAGCTAACTGCAATTTCAACCCCGTAGAAATGTAACCTTTATCCAGTCAACAGGGAATTACCTGGTTAACGCTAATGAGATGGTCCTCCCGATAGGCCCCTACCATACTCCTCAGGAAGAAAACCTTGCCTAAAACAATGCATTATTTGCTAATAAGTTCCTTTTTCCACCACCTTTCCACCTTTAAAAGTCTTTCCCTTTTTACAGCTCAGTGGAGTTCTTTTTTTTTTGCTAGATGGGAAGCTACTGATTCATGAATCGCTAAAAAAAGTCAGTTAAATCTTCAAATTTACTCCTCTGACTTTTGCTATTTAACAGTTATTATTACCATTTTATAGATATGGAAACTGAGGTAACCAACAAATTAACTACATTACCCAAGTTCCCTTACAATTTAGTGATAGAAAGAATTTTAACCATGGAAGTCTTTGATTCCCAATCCTATGTTCCAAACCACAATATCACAATGCAGATACACAATGCAAAACCAACAATATCACAGTATACAACTAAAGCATAGATTTGATTTTTCATTTAAACTTATCCAGTTTTCATCCTATCATTTAGAATGCCAGATTTAATGTCCATATATTTTTCAATAAGGAAGAGAAAGTAATTTATCATATTACCACATCTTAAGAACAATGTTTCCAAATTTGTGATAACAATTTTCATGGCCAAGTTCATGGAATGCCTCCATGTTTGTATTAATAAGAAATGAAAATAATGTCATATTAACAGAAGACAATATATTCTACTTCAATTAATTTTCTATTAACCAAGAAATAATTCACCAAACAAATGTAATTAGACTACACTCTAAGAAGATACAAGGACAGGCTACTAGGACAAAGTAGACACCTCAGTTAACTAAACCTACAATCAAGGATATCATCTGTTTGGAAGAATTCAAAACAATTTTTTGATATTATCTACATTTTTTTTATCTGAATGTGAACTGAAGCTAAAAGCACACTAGATGTTTTTTCAAACCACAACTTCTTCTGCCAATGATTATTATCCAACTTCCGTGAGCACCAAATTAAAAAAAAAAGATTAATCCAGCCCAACAAAATATACTTGTTCTCATTACTATTGCTGTATTATCTTGTCTGTGTATGGTATTTAAAATCTAATTCTGAAGTCTTTGTGAATGCTCAGACAAAAATGCTGTGGTAAATAAAAGCAGTTAAATTATAGTTAGTTTGGGTAATCGTTTAAAATAGTTGATGCATTCTCTATCAATGTAATGACATAATAAGAGAAAATACCCAAGAAATTGTATTATAAATGGACATAATCCAAGTTATCATTTCCAAAAGAAATTCACTAACTTTATATAATGCCTCTTCCAGTAACTAAATGAAGGCAGCACAGGTAATTATACCACAGAAATGATGTAATGATTCATGGGTTGAAAGGAATAAGAGAATGTGACTCATCAATGAAGATGCATTTTAAGGAAAGAGCAAAGGGTAGATTGGATTAAGGAGTTATAATTTAATAGTTGTCATTTCTGAAGCTTACAAGGAAACTTTACTGTAAAAAAAATAAAAATTATAAAAATGGTTGCTGATGGAGTCAGAGAGCCAAAGCTCAAAAAATTTTTTTGAAGATGGAGAGAGAGAGAGAGACTTTGTATGATAGAGTTCTTATTCAAAATAGTTTTGGGAAATTTATTCTCTAATTGTATTTTCCCAAAGGCCAAATTTCAAATTTGTCTATGGTCTGTGGAATATGGTGATACCTCAACTTTATACATTTAAGTACTATTTGCTTAAACTCTATTCACAATCATACTGTTGAGAAGGGAACTGAAAAAGGAGCTCACCACAGATGTAAAAGGAGAATGTGGAACCAGTAGTTAGTACCTAAAAACTACTTAAATTATTATTTAAAATATAAGGTGTCCCCACTTATAATTTAGCAAAAGTTCAACCTCTATCACAGTACCAAGTATTTTATGATCAAGCAAAAATTTCTTATATTCTTCCCTTAAGAAAAATCTGACATTATTAGCATTTTACCAAATAAAAGATTACAAGGCTTGGCATAGTCATTTAGCAACTAAAACTATACTAGCAGTTTAATATGTAAATTTGCTATAAATAGTTTTTGCTGAGTCACCTAAATTAATGTTATTCTCTTTCTTTTACAATAAAGTTCCCTTTTATTTATTTATATTTTAAAAGATTTTGTTTATTTATTTGCGAGAGAGAGCACAAGCAGGAGAGGCAGAGGCAGAGGGAGCAGGCTCCCCACTGAGCTGGGAGCCAGATGTGGGGCTCGATCCCAGGACCCTGGGATCATGACCTGAGCTGAAGGCCTGAGCCACCCAGGTGCCCCTCCCTTTCATTCTTTTTATTTAAATCCAATTAGCCAACATATAGTACATCATAAGTTTCATATGTAGCGTTCAATAATTCAATAATTCATCAGTTGTGTATAACACCCAGTGCTCATCACATCACTTGTCCTCCTTAATGCCCATCACCCAGTTAGCCCATCCCCCACCCAGCTCCCCTCCCTTTTATTTTAATAAGACTTTGTGGTGAACCGTGGTGAACCGAACCAACTCAAAAGTGAAATTTTCACAATGACTTAAAAATAGATACAATGTATGTTGAGAGTGGAAAGAATATAACAATTGGAGAGCTGAGTCAATGACATGCTGAGATTGCCAGAATCCTTCTCCATAATTCGTTTGTTTCCATAGTGCATATCACCTTCTAAAATGCTATGTACTTTACTTATTTACATTTCTTTAGTTTGTTGACCCCTTCAACACCAACTGTAGAGTCCTGAGGACATATTTGTAGAATGAATACAGGATTTTACAGAATGAATGAACAAAGACATTATTGAACAAAGCTATTTCTCTGTTTCTTACATTCCTGGCCATCAGGCCTCAAATGGGTAAGACCCAATGTATACTTGATGAATAATATTTGTGATGTTGTATAATATTCTGATCTTGGAATAAAAAGCCTCAACAATCTCTCACTGAATTTCTGTTCAGCCTGTGACATTACATGAAAAATGATTATGTAAGCAGTCTTTTACAACAAACTTAAAGTACATATTTTCTCCAGTTTATTTTTGGAAGAAAATCAGTTGAAAAAAATTAAGTAAACATTTGTGTTCATTGCTTTAAAGTTATTTACTTATGTTCAGATAAAAATGCAATCCCTGATTTAATATCTATTTATATTTTCGATGAAGTCATTTTGGAAGGCTTTTATTCAAGAACATGAGGACATTCCTTTTTCAACATTCATATATAATTAGAAAACAAATACTTGTATTCATTGACTTTAAAAAATGTATTAACAAAAAAAGAAAACTATTCCAAACTGCTTAATATATATTTCAAGAAGATCTTTTAGATTTTATTTATGTAGAAATAAATTTAGCATATAAATACTTTGATGTTTATATCTAAATATGAAAATTGAAACATAGGAATCTGCCTTTTTTATACATACTATATGCTAGATATACACATAACAATAATACAATCTTTTTAGGGGATACAGAAGAGAAGAAAATGAAAAAAAATTTAGGTGTAAACTGGAAAAATCTATTTTTCCATGAATAACATGTGGGTTTAAGTTATTTTCTTTCAAATAGATTTTTTTTTTTTAGCCTTTGCTAATGGTCACATAACATAAACATGATCTTAAACATAAAACCACTTTCTTGGGTGGCAAACTTAAATACTTCACAGATGAATAAGATCAAAAGACTGCTCTTTCTTTTTATTTATGCTTTGGTTTTAAAATTGTTTTTGGAATAGAATTCATCATCACAATATTTTCCAAAAAGGATTCCAGGTAAGGTTAAGATTAAATTTATAGTATAGTTAAAAAAATATTTAAAGTATAGTTAACCATCATCTTGTATACAATGGTATTATCTACACTGGTTTAACGGCTATAGTGGGTATTAGTGGTTGTCAGAGATATTTCTGGTTCCCCTCCTCCCTATCCATGGTAGGCTTTCATTTCCTAGTTTCTGTGAAATTAGATGAGGCCTTGTGACTCGCTTTGGCCAATGAAATGTGTGAGGAATTGTTGTGAGTCATTACCATGGGAGAAAGATTTAAGTGTAGCATATGATCCACCCTGTTTCCTTTGACTTCTTTAGCAACTAGTGACATTACAGATGGTGAATTTTCTTTTATTCTGCATTCCTGAGTAAGGGTGTCATAGAGCAGAGCCTTCAGTTAACCCTCAAGAGATATGTAGAAAAAAAAGATATAAATCTTTTTTATGGTAAGCCTCTGATATTTGGGCATTCTTTGTTACTGAAGCACGCTCTAGTCTATCCTGAGTAATACGGAAATTGCTACTTTAAAGTGTGTACTGGTATTTTAAAAATTATAGTATGAAACCTTGGCTTAAAGTTGAGCTTTCTAGAAGCAAGGAAACTGCCATGGTGTAAATAAGGGTGTGCTGCCCATCAAATCTTTCATTTAAACAAATGGCTCAGGGAAAAGAAACACCGAAAGCAGTAAGTTTTCCTTGCATCAAGAAGATCAAGGGACATTCAGGGAAAAACAGTTTAAAATAGGAGATTCTGCTGTTGGCTTGCACAAGTTACAGACAAATCAATGGAAGGTTTGGGGGGCATGGGGGAAATTGGATATGGAGTCAGACAAAACAAAGTTCAAAAAGCTAAATGGAGATTAGAGCCTACAGGATAAAGGATAATAAGAATCTTGGCTATGGACACAGAACATTAGAAGATAATTCCGGTGGTCCCAAGGAAGATAATTTTGTCAAGGCTGTGAGTTTTGAGGTGAGGGAAGCCCTGGGGTGCTCCTAGGTATACAGAATTCAGAGGCTTACATTTGATTTTTGCTGATGGAAGAATCACGGCTGTGGAAGAAAAGTGTTATTCCTCCTTTGCAGGCATTCTGTAGACACCCAGAAATGGAGGTCTTCAAAGGAATAAATCTGCTCTAAGCACATCAGCTCCCTCTTGACTTGTGCTATAAATGTGCTCTAAGATCCTACAGGACCAGTCTTCCTCTTAGCAAAGGCACAATATCTTGACCACTACAAATGGTGAATTAAATCTCTCCTTATGACACTTCTTTCTATCTCTTATTACTAACACTTATGTATGTTATATCTTCCATAATAAATAATAAGCTTCTTGAAAGAACATTTTTTTAAACTTATCATTATATAGTGCCTGAAATGTGTTAGAATATTGATTCTTCTATTCAATCAGTATTAAATACCTACTTCATTAGGTATTGTGAAAAACACTAAGAATACAAAAATGAACAAGGTGGGGTGCCTGGATGGCTCAGTTGGTTAAGTGTCTGACTTTATTTATTTTGTTGACACAAAATTAATCATGACACTCATCACAAGAATCACTAAACTGAAATCTACTAAGGAAGAGAGATGCATAAAAAGTGCATTTCTGATGTGGTGAAAATATAGATGAACAGGGTATAATGAGAAAATATTTGGCGTATGGAACCAAACCAAACTGAGAGGTCAGGAAAAGTATCTGAGAGATGTTAAATTATTAATGAAAATGAGAAGTTATTCTGATGGGGTGTGTGTGTGTGTTAGTAGTGGTAATAATAATGGTGGTAAGATAAGATCCAACAAAAACATTCTACTATAGAATGATGGCGTGATAGTGCTATATGTAAAGGGACACAGGTGGAAGAGAGCATGAATTACTTGAAAACTACATGGGAAATGAAACTAGAAAAGTCAAGAATGTTCTTATGTTAAGGATTCTTTGATATTAGCCTAACAAGTTTGGAACTTTTCTTGGGAAATCAATGCAGAATTTTGAGTTGGGAGTAACAAGATCAGACTGGAATTTAAGAACAATCACTTTTGCAGCAGGTAGTGGACTAGACCAAGGAAGGACCAAAACAACACCAACAGTCTGGAGGATAATGTTTCTACAAATACTACTCAGAAAAGATTCCAATTCCCAGAAATCACAATTTATTGAGAATATTTCAACTTATATTTGTCAACAAAAACACATGTACCTTCAGAGGGGTCACTTTCAACTTAATTACAGTTTTTCTCCCAGGGTTATTTTCTTGTGTTTACGGTTTATGAAATTAAATTACATGGGACCCATGGGGTGCCTGGGTGGCTCAGTCATTAAGCGACTGCCTTGTCCTGGGATTGAGCCCCGCATTGGGCTCCCTGCTCCGCAGGAAGCCTGCTTCTCCCTCTCCCACTCCCCCTGCTTGTGTTCCCTCTCTAGCTGTCTCTCTCTTTGTCAAAATAAATAAATAAAATCTTTTAAAAATAAATAAATAAATAAATATAAATAAATTACATGGGACCCAAAGTGGTCTAATTAGTAACTGAGCAAATCTATGACATTGAGATAAGATATACAGAAGATATATAGGGAGCTTGGAATGAGTCCTTCTAATATAAACATGCTTATGTGACACAGTTTTCAACAAACAGCCACCCTCATTTAACACCAGCATTCCAGTTCTGAACTTGGTCCACATTCAGCATTTCACTCTTGTTGTTTGGTTTACTCCCTTGGAGTACTTCTGTGATAGTATTTCTCTCCTACTGAATTTTAACATATTTTGAAAGTAGTCTAATATTGATGTCCCACACCACTGATATTTGAATATGGAGTGTTCTAATGTTGCATAAATATATAGAAAAATTAAAGCAGAACATTTTTCAGCCTCTTTTAAAATTTTTTTTGATGATTCAAGCCCCAGGAGCAATTAGATATCCTTCTGAGTAATGATGGTAAATATTCACTACATAAAGGAAAGGCCATCACTTATTAAATGGTGAATTGTTCTAATTAAAAAAAAATAAAATAGATCAGCTGAGATCACACTGGCTTTAGCCCACCCATATGAGACAAAGAAAAATAACTATATAGTTGATTTGCCATGTTTGTGGCAATCTGTCTGAAAATACTGCCTATCAAATGCCCCTATGCAAATTTGCTGTGTTACTTCTGAATTTTAAATAACATGATACTATAAGGCCTTGATAAACTAAAATTGGTGTCTTCAAAACCATTTGTGATTAAACTAAATGTTTTATATTGGCCTACTTTGTATTTTAATACATATTGTTTCTTTAAATGAAATAGGAATTTTTATTGAGTGGTAGTGAATGAGAAGAATCGAAGTCAAAATCCTGTGCTTGAGCAAACAAATTATTTTGGACTAAGCCCATATCTCAATGGGATGTAACATAGAGCTATAAGAACAAAAGACTGCCACTGAATTGTAGCACCATAGAAATACATTATACTATATTAAACCACCTTCTGGTTTTATAAATGTAAACTGTAAGTGATGAACTGAGATAAAGCCAGACAAAGAGAAAACAGTATCTGTGCAAATCCAAAAGCAGAAGGAGGAATAAACTGCCTAGAACATTTCAGAGATAAAATGGCTATTCCTTGTAAAAAGCTCCTATTATCAGCACACTTATTTTTTTCTCATGATCAACACATTTACAATTTTTTAGGAGGACTCTATCATATCCATCTCTAATTGTGCTATACATCTTGAAAAGCCCTTCTGGATGAAGTTATTGCTCTAAGAATAAACTTCAAAATCTGAAATATCCAAAAGGAAATTTTCTCCGAATATTACTATATCCACCTGCTCTCCGTTTGCATCCACACAACTTAATAGGACAGGTGAAAAACACAAATCTCACTGATTAGCCTCACTTCGGATTTATGACCATTAGGTCAATAGGTTCATCACTGTAGCGCAAAAGCACAGTACTGTTCCTGGACCATCTAGGCTTCCTTTCACCTTCCACTTCCATGCAGATTATGTCATATCTTCCTTCACCTCTCCCCTTGGAAACTATTCCCCATGCTTATTCTCCGCACATGAATATGCTTCCTCTTTATAAGAGAAAAAAGAAACAGTAGGAAGAAAATGTCTTCAAGTCCCCACCACTGTATCTATCCACCCATGGGCATCAATGTCCACATATCTTGCCTTTCCTCCTATTATTATCAATGAAATCTCCTAACCCTTAGCTATGGCCAGTCTCCATTTTTACTCAAGTCTCCATCCCTTATCATTTATCTGAAGATGTCTCTTGAGACATTCTCTCCTAATCCTCTAGTAACATCAGTTTTTCCTTTATATTGGTTCATTCTCATCAGTGAGAGAATAGCATATCAATAGCATAACAAATATGCTATTATTTCTCCTGTCCTAGAATAGTACTCTCAATTGTACCAACTTTCTCCTATAACTACCTCTGTGCTCTTTTGCTCACCGTTTCAGCAAAATTTTTCAGAAGAGTAGTTATAATTGCTGCTACAATTTTTCTTTTCCAATTCTTTCTTGAACTCACTCCAATCAGGCTTTTGTAGATTATATTTAACATGTCCAAATTTGAGCTCCCTGATATCCCCGTTCTCCCCATAGCATATGTTGTCTTAAAACCTTTTCCATCTCATTCCTCCATTTGCTCATTCCCAAACACTTGGAACCACATTTTTATTGCTCTCTTTTTCCCCACCCCACAGATAATCCTTTGAAAAATCCTGCCAAATTCTATCTTCAAAATACATTGTAAAAACAGACCAATTCCTATAACTGCACTTCTGTCAGTTTGGTGCAAGCCACCACGGTAGCTTGCCTGAATGCATGCCCTACTACTGTTCTCCTTGCTTCTGCTTTTGTCTCAAGTTAAACCATTTCTCACACAGTACTTAGCGAATGTCAATCCTCTGGAAAAAAAAAACAAAAAACTGGTGCAATGGTTTCCCTAGTCATTCAGAGTAAAAGGAAATGTTCTTACTATGGCCTATAAAAAACTCTACTATGGCCTATCCAGTCCCCCCTTTACATCTTAGCTGATCTTCAACCTTCTCATTACTTTCTCTCTACCCCAAATATATTGTTTTTCTCATTGTTTCTCCAATAGAGCAGACATGTTACCATTTCACAGGCTTCCAATAAATACCTTGTCTGGAAGTATCTCCACAGCCTACTGCCTACGCCTGTATGCTGTTATCCTACTCAACAAGGTCTTCCCCAACTGCCACATCTAAAATTCAATTCTGCCACACCACATCTCCTCTCTCTTTTCCTGTTTTAATTTCTCCTTGGTAGGCATAGGTATCACAATTTATCATACTAAACAACTATCTATCTATCCATCTATCTATCTATATAATGGATATATATATATATATATATAATGGATATATAAATATAAACTTGGGTTTGCTTGTAAATGGACTTGGGTTTACTTGTAAACTGCTTTCTGGAGAAAAAGACAGCCCCAATTTGTAGCATTTGCTGAATTCCATGGTTTCCATGGAGCTGGATTGTGTGTGTATGTTTTCACAACTCTGTTCAATGACATGTTGGTAGCCTGAAATTGGTCATGATTAGCATATAATATTTAATATTTGCTGAATAAATGAATTAATTAGTAGGCTAGGACAATTTGAATAAAAGTATTCTCTTCCAACTGGGAGGAAACAGTCATTCAATACAGCAAATGGCACATGACCATAAAAATCAAGTGGATTTTGGACTTATGAAATACATTGAGAAAGAGACTGCTGGGACAGAGATTTCAAGTGGAGGACACAGGTAAGAGTAAGATGAATAAATGGTGAAAAAACACGTATCTTGAAATAACACTCTGAATTAGCACTACCCAGATATTTACTATAATAACTTGCAAAATTTTACTCAGAATTTGAAAGCTGAATTGAAAACCCTACTGTAATGATTTGCATATGCAGACAAACACTTGTGACTAATTTAGTTCCTAGCTAGGATCACTTTTCATGATCTTAATGGTTAACACACAGTGCATCTTCATATCATCTTCCCCACACTGTTGAGTAACATCTTCCAAGAAAGTAGAAAAATCTCTGAGGAAAATAGGTAAGTGTGTGAGACCTAAAAAATGTGTTAAGCTTAGAAGAAAATTTGGAAGTGATATGAGTGAAAGGAATAAATATAAAAAGAAAATAAAGAATACCAAACAATATAAAAGTTATTAGCTTGCCCATGGACATCTGTAGTCCATGTTATTTTGCTATGTGTGAGAAGCAAAAAAGAAAGAAAACTGTCATAGTTTCTTTGTCAAAGTTTCACCATATCTCTCAAGCATAACAAAATATATTTGAAGAATTAGAAAAATACCTTGTGCAGCAGATTCATAGACACAATCCATGTAGGAGTCCCTGAAGAACTGTGTTGTTACAGCAGAGGTCCTGGACATCTTTGAAGATCTGTAGAAGGTGAAAGAGAGAGAGGATATGATGAAGGCACTGAGTTTCAAATCATGTAAAGGGTAATTCAAGAAATTTAAGAGCCATGTCAACCTGCCAGATGTGAACAACTTAATAAAGCAACTTCAACTGATAGTGTAACTGCAGTCTTCCCAGTGAATGGAAGAGACCTAATGCAAAAGTGATTTGATTACACAGCAAATTTGCAGTCATAGTGAAATTCAGGTTTTCTTTTGTTTTAAATGAATGATTTCCCATACATTTATTTCAGAAGATGATAACTATCGTGGCAGGACCTAATACCAGAAGGGATGAAATTAACCCGCATTTTTTTTAAAAAAAACCAGTTTTAAACTTGAGGAAGGTAATTTTCTTATCCCCCAAACCACATGAGTCATATACATTGCAGACAGGTATAAAGAATAATAGGCAGTCTCTAGGTCCCTTACTAAGGAGACCTAGAGATCACAGGAGATTGAGATCACATTATAGAGGTCTTTGAATGTAATGTGGGTTGAATTTTATTCTGTGGAGACTAAAGAGACTTAAAAATGTCCACCTAACAAAGTGACATGGTAAATTCTGTGCTTTTGGAATACTGTATCTTGTTTAGAACAGACTGAGAATAAAAGAGATTGAAATTGGGGGAAACATAAAACTAATGTATTAGTATAAGAGAAGCAATAAAATCTTGAACTGGTGAAGTAGCAGTGGGTATGGGCAAAGAGTCATATTTGAAAGATATTGTTCATTTGGAATATATACAATTTAGGAACTGATTGAATTTAGAAGGTAAAGATTATACAGAGTTGTGAAGCCTGAGAGAATGACTGTATGGTAAACTCAATTTAGCAATCCAAGAGAAGAGGCAAGTTTATTCATTCAAGAATATTTATTGAGCCCTTACTAGGTACCAGGCACTCACCTAGATAGACCCCAGGGATAAAGAGACAAATAAGATACATTCTCTTCCCTTAAGTAACTTGAAGTTGACTGGTGGACAAATGAGGTAAATGGAAAGTGAGATCATAGACAGAATGAGTTTAAGTGGCCAGGAATAAATGTCCAAGAGGCATTAGAAATGGGAAACCCAAAATATTTCTGAGTTTGTTATCCCATTGGTATTTTTTATTTTAGTAAGCCAAAGTTTTCCTTCCATATTTGCAGCTATGCACTGAGATCACTACCAGTGCAAAGCTTAAGGAATCAAACTTTGTGAATTTTGTGTGTGTTATAGAAAAGGTCTTGTTAGAGAAAAAGGAAAATGAAGTTGTTTCAACATAATTAATTATAATAAAGCTATTCTCAGTCCTGATTTAGTCAAATTTAATTATGGAAGATAAATTTAATTATGGGAGATATGACTTTGAAAAAGAGAAGTGCAAATGAAGGAAGAAAAATTGTATGCATGACCAAACAAAATGAAACTGCTTGCAGTTTTCACCAGAGTAGCCTGAATTCTGTTCAGAAAAATTGATGATACCTATCTCTGCTTGCTTATCTGATTAATCCAGACTCTACAGAGAAAACCAAATGGGAAAACCTGCCCATTTTCAGGAAGACATGGCTACTGTAGATGTCAGAATCCTCATCAGCAAAATGGCAAAGGTCAGTTTGTCACTGTAGTGTCAGTATCACATTTCTGCCACTGTAAATAGATCTCTGACTTCAACCTGCCTCATATATTAAAGTTGCCATACATACATTATGCCTTCATAACGTACGTATAGCTTTGAATTTCTAAACTGATGTTAGACTCACATATACAGTCAAGGGCAAATATTCTCTTTGACTTTGAATAAGATAATTTCTTAAAACATTAAAAAGCCTTGAATGTGGGAGAAATGAAAGTACTTAAACAGCCTTACACTAGAATGAGGAAAATCTTCTCTTTTACAACATTAAAACTTCTTTTTATTATATGCTTTAGTAAAGCCCCATATTAATTCGAACATGGAAAACTAATTCAAACATCAAAAATGCAGAACACTAAAGGCAAAAGTTATGATCAACAGGCTGAATTATAAAGTCTCTTTTAATGTCCATGACTTTTTATGCAATGATTTAAGAAAGGAATCAGGACCTATGAGGTATGCCAGCATCACAAATCCATGTGATAATAACTGCATTGAGTCTGGTTCCAAAACCAAAACAGTTAGGGAAAAAAGGAACTCTGGTATGATTGTATATTCCATCTTTCCCACCCAATTCTCCTCAGTGTCACTCAGAATTTGTTACACAAAACAATATTGGAAACCAAGGAATAGTTGAGAAAACCTTTTTGAAAGATACCATGCTAAAAGAAAGAAAGAAAGAAAGAAAGAAAGAAAGAAACCACACTATTTACATATGTATAAATTAGTACCTTGCCCCAAGATAATTTTATTTAGTAATGAAAATCCATAAAATGAGAATCAGGGCTAAACATTCTTATGTTAACTTTGGTATGCACATCCCTCAGCATATCATTGCAAATGAAAGGCTATTCATCTTGTCCCACATGCACATTGTTTCCTTGGAATGGGAGGATTTCTGCTCTGGGGATCTGTTGATTTGGCAAAAAACATTGAGGGGACTTTACTGAAATTTTTGTTTAAGGAACAGAAATGTACAAAACATTCCACATATTTGCAAAGTGTCTTTAAAAAAATTTTAGTGAGATGTGGCTCCTAGTTTACTCAATAAACGTTTAAGTAGATATTCATACATAGAATGAACGTGTGATATATTATATACATACTAGATATACATGTTATATATTTTTATATATTATATATTTTATGTATTATATATGTTATATACGTATTTTATATATATTTTTTACATATATATGTGTGTGTATATATATATATATGAGGAAATCGAGTCAAAGAGTTATATTCTAATAAAACTTAAAGTCCAGTTTGGTAAGAGGCTTTAGGCAAATCTTAACAGTTCACTAATTTCTATCATTATAAACGAGTAATGGAATTTTCATGTTATAGTGATGGCAAAGTACCTAGATCTGATTTGACCTCTTCCAATTTTCAATTAAAATACCTGTAAAAATTCATAAAAGGAAGAAGCTTGAGAACTACAATTTGGACTGAAGGTACCAAGAGATCATATCCCAAATATCTAGTAAATGATCCCCAGTGCATCACTAAGTGTGCTGAATTTTTAAAATAGAATTGTACATGTTCTGTAGTCTTAAATAGATAAATAGTAGCTCTAAGAAAGGGAGTATGACTTACACAACTGCCTGATCTTGGCTTCAGGGCCTAGAGAATGTGAGAAATGTAAAATCAAATAGTCAACCCCTACACCACAGTGTGGGGACAGATAGGAATTGTACCCCTAATTTTCTCTACTCCCTATCTCCTCATGCTGACTCAAAAAAAATTTTTTTAACTACTTTTTTTTCTAAATACTCATACTGACAGCACAAATACCAGCAGCACTAGAGACAGAAAGTGGTGAGAGGTGGTGTGTTGCACCATGAGAGGGACTGTGGCACTAGGAACAACAATGAAGTAGAGAAAAATAGGAAGTTAATATGGCACTGTGACAAGAGCCCATCAATGAAAGAGAATCAAATATATTCATAAATGGTAAAGGTAGCACTTCAAATCAAGGGAGAAATGAGTGAAGAGTCAATACAGTTTGTTAAAACATTCAGCTAACCATTAGTAGACAGCCAAGGAAGGAAGGAGGGAAAGAAAGATAGAAGGAAGGAGGGAAGGAGAGAGGGAAGGAAGGAGGGAAAGAAGGGGAATAGAGAGAAGGGAGAAAGAACAATTGACTGTCCGTACATGTTCGGCTAAATTTAAGTCTAGATTATTTAAAATTTACATATAAAACAAAGGAAATATAGAAGTAGAGGAAAGTATATAGGAAAATAATAATACCTAATATTGCTTGAAATTGTGCCAGACTCTGTGGCATAATTTAAATATATTGTTTATTCCATAAATCATGACCTAGTGAAAGATTACACAAAAAATATAAAATAAAAGCTCAAAATTAGGAAATATGTTAACATTATACATCCTCTCAGTAGATCTTGGAAAAATCATATACTAATATCCATAGGTGTTGAAAATTTGGAATTTGGCAAAACTTAATACTCAATAATATAAGAATGATAATATATATCTATTTCAATGCCAAATCCAGCATTATGCTATATGGAAAAACACTAAGAGAATCTCTACCAAATTCAGGAACAAGACAGGATGAACATTACCACCACTATATTTATCATTGATTAAGCTTGAAAACATCTAGAATATTGCACTGGAAACTAACAGTGGGTGCCTCATTTGTTATTTTGGATGGGGAGATGCATCTGCACAGATGGGGATAAGAGTGTGTAATAGATGTTATTATTATTTATAAATATTTGCTACTCCTTCCTGGAGTAGGGTTATCCCTTCCTACCCTATTGGTGTGAGGCTTCATCATGGAATTTGCATGGAAATTGTGATTGGAAGTGATAGGTTTCACTTCCAGGCAGAGGGTTTAAGCACCAATAAATTATTAGTTTAGGGGTGATATTTCAAATCAGTGGGGGGAAAAGATGTTCTTTGAAATAAGTGATGATGGAATGACAAAATGGCTTCATAGAAAACGATAATAAGAGGAGGAAAAGATGACAAAGGAGTAGGGGGCCTATTCCAACCGGTCCCTGGAATTGAGCTGTATATCTACCAGACCACACTGAACACCCACGAAATCAGCCTGAGATGTAAGAAGATATATCTGGGTCTCTACAAACAGAATATTGCAGGCAGTTGGTTTCGAGGTATGAAGTGGGGAGCCATGATTCTGCAGGCAGATATTGGAAGATAAATGGAAGGGGGAGAGAGCCTTGGGGATCCTGTACCACCAGTGAGGGAAAGCCTCCCACTTTAGGGATAGGGCATAGACTCATAGACCGGTAGTGGTGGGGGAAGCACTTTAGGCATCTCCCCAGACTGAAACCTGGAGTGGTGGGGCCATGCATGCAAACTGGGGGCAGCTGGCAGTTTTAGAAGCAGAAATGTGCCCCCATGCCCCAACCTGGAGGCAAGGACGGGGAGTCCTGCTGAGAGGTGCACAACCCAGGATGCTGCAGTTTATAGCAGCACAGACAGAAACGGAGATAGGGTGGCTTGGAGAGCTCACTGAAGAGCAGACTGTGATCTCTGCTCTGAGGCAGAGGGTTGGAAACAATGTGTTCTGCTCTGACTCTCGAAAGAGACACAGAAAGCCACCAGGGAAAGCCGCCAGAGAACAAAAGCCCCCCAAAAAACAGTTTTCACTGAACCCATCCCCCGTCACAGGGGGCAGGGAACTCTGCCCAAAGAGGGTTGCCTGAGTAACAGCACTGCACCACCCTCCCCCAGAAGATAGGCTAGGAGAACAAGAGGCTGACAACCCTAAGGTCCCTAAAAACAGGTGCATTTGCTTGGGTTGTGGTCAATAATTTGGACTCTGTACATTCCCTGAACTGTCCCACAACAGAATGACTAGGAGGAGGAACACCCAAAATAGGAAAGACTCGGAGACTGTGACTTCTGTCACAGATTTACAAATGGATACAGATAAAACCAAGATGTCAGAAATGGACTTCAGGGTAACAGTTACGAAGATGATAGCTAGAATGGAGAAATCGATCAATGGCAACACAGAGTCTCTAAGAGCAGAAATGAAAGCTGAACTGGCAGAACTTAAAAATGCTATCAATGAGATCCAATCTAATCTAAATAATCTAACAGCTAGGGTAAGCAAGGCAAAAGAATGAATTAGTGATCTAGAAGACCAATTGATAGAAAAGAAGGAAAAAGAGGAGGCTGGGGAGAAACAACTCAAAATCCATGAAAACAGAATCAGAGAAAGAAGTGACACCATGAAACATTCCATGACAGAATTATTGGGATCCCTGAAGGGGTGGAGAGAGAGAGAAGACTAGAAGATATATTTGAGCAAATCATAGCTGAGAACTTCCCTAATCTGGGGACTGAAACAAACATCCCTGTCCTAGAGGCAGAGAGGACCCCTCCCAAGATCAAGGAAAATAGGCCAACACCCCGGCATGTAATAGTAAAACTCACAAATCTTAGAACCAAGGAAACCATCTTAAGGGTAGTTGGGGCAACAGATTCTGTACATACAGAGGGAGGAACATCAGAATAACGTCAGACCTATCCACAGAGACCTGGCAAGCCAGAAAGGGCTGGCAAGACATATTATTCAGGGTATTAAATGAAAAGAACATGCAGCCAAGAATACTTTATCTGGCAAGGCTGTCATTTATAATGGATGGAGAGATGCAGAGCTTCCAAGACTGGCAGAAACTGAAAGAATACGTGACCACTAAGCCAGCCCTGCGAGAAATATTAAGAGGGGTTCTATAAAAGGAGAAAGACCCCAAGAGTGATATAGAACAGAAATTTACAGAGACATTCTATAGAAACAAGGACTTCACAGGCAACATGATGACAATACATTCATATCTTTCAATAATCACTCTCAACATGAACGGCCTAAATGCTCCCATAAAATGGCACAGGGTTGCAGATTGGATAAAAAGACAGGACCTATCCATATGTTTTCTATAAGAGACTCATTTTGAACCTAAAGATACATCCAGACTGAAAGTGAAGGGATGGATCCATCTTCCATGCCAATGGACTTCAAAAGAAAGCTGGGGTAGCAATTCTTATATTAGACAAATTAGATTTTAAGCTAAAGACTGTAGTTTGAGACACAGAAAGACATTATATCATTCTTAAAGGGTCTATCCAACAAGAAGATCTAACAATTGTAAATATCTACACCCCCAACATGGGAGCAGCCATCTACATAAGCCATCTGTTAACCAAAATAAAGAGTCATATTGATAACAATATGTTAATTGTAGGACACCTCAATACTCCACTGTCAGCAACAGACAGATCATCTAAGCAGAAAATCAACAAAGAAACAAGAGCTCTGAATGATACACTGGACCAGATGGACCTCATAGATATATACAGAACATTCCACCCTAAAACAACAGAATACTCATTCTTCTCAAGCAGACATGGAACTTTCTCCAGAACAGATCACATACTGGGTCACAAATCAGGTCTCAACCGATACCAAAAGATTGAAATTATTCCCTGCATATTCTCAGGCCATAATGCTTTAAAACTGGAACTCAATTACAAGAAAAAAAAATTTGAAAGAAATTCAAACACTTGGAAGCTAAAGACCACTCTGCTCAAGAATGTTTGGGTCAACCAGGAAATCAAAGAAGAACTTAAACAATTCATGGAAACCAATGAGAATGAAAACACATCAGCCCAAAACCTATGGGACAAAGCAAATACGGTCCTAAGGGGGAAATACATAGCCATCTAAGCCTCACTCAAAAAAATAGAAAAATCCCAAATTCAGCACCTAACTTTACACCTTAAAAAACTAGAGAAAAAGCAACAAATGATGCTGAAGCCATGCATTAGAAGAGAAATAATTAAGATTAGAGCAGAGATCAATGAATTAGAAACCAGAAACACAGTAGATCAGATCAACGAAACTAGAAGCTGGTTCTTTGAAAGAATTAATAAAATCGATAAACCACTGGCCAGACTTATCCAAAAGAAAAGAGAAAGGACCCAAATTAATAAAATTATGAATGAAAAGGGAGAGATCACAACTAACACCAAGGAAGTAGAAACACGTTGCCTGATTTCCAGCTATATTACAAAGGAGTGGTCACCAAGACAGCATGGTACTGGCACAAAAACAGACACATAGACTAATGGAACAGAATAGAGATCCCAGATATGGACCCTTAATTCTATGGTCAAATAATCTTCGACAAAGCAGGAAAAAAAATATGCAATAGAACAAAAGACAGTCTCCTAAATAAATGGTGCTGGGAAAAGTGGACAGCTATATACAGAGGAATGAAACGTGACCATTCTCTAACCCCATACACAAAGATAAACTCAAAATGGATGAAAGACCTCAATGTGAGACAGAAATCCATCAACATCTTAGAGTAGAACATAGGCAGTAACCTCTTTGACATCGGCCACAGCAAATTCTTTCAAGATACATCTCCAAAGGCAACTGAAACAAAAGTAAAAATGAACTTTTGGGACTTCACCAAGATAAAAAGCTTCTGCACAGCAAAGGAAACAGTCAACAAAACAAAGAGACAACCCACAGAATGGAAAAATATATTTGCAAATGACACTACAGACAAAGGGCTGATATCCAAGATCTATAAAGAACTTCTCAAACTCAACACCCAAAAAGCAAATAATCAAATCAAAAAATGGGCAGAAGACATGAACAGACACTTCTCAAAAGAAGACATACAAATGGCTAACAGACACAGGAAAAAATGTTCATCATCGTTAGCCATCAGGGAAATTCAAATCAAAACCACATTGAGATACCAACTTACACCAGTTAGAATGGCAAAAATTGACAAGGCAAGAAACAACAAATGTTGGAGAGGTTGTGGAGAAAAGGCAACATTCTTACACTGTTGGTGGGAATGCAAGTTGGTACAGCCACTTTGGAAAACAGTGTGGAGGTTCCTCAAAAAGTTAAAAATAGAGCTACCCTATGACCTGGCAATTGCACTACTGGCCATTTACCCCAAAGACACAGATGTAGTGGAAAGAAGGGCCATATGCACCCCAATGTCATAGCAGCAACATCTGCAATAGCCAAACTGTGGAAAGAGCCAAGATGCCCTTCGACAGATGAATGGATAAAGAAGATGTGGTCCATATATACAATGGAACACTACTCAGCCATCAGAAAGGATGAATACCCAACTTTTACATCAACATGGATGGGACTGGAGGAGATGATGCTAAGTGAAATAAGTCAAGCAGAGAAAGTCAATTATCATATGGTTTCACTTATTTGTGGAATATAAGGAAGAGCATGGAGGACACTAGGAGAAGGAAGGGAAAAATGAAGGGGGGGAAATCGGAGGGAGAGATGAACCATGAGAGACTATGGACTCTGAGAAACAGACTGAGGG
Organism: Callorhinus ursinus; assembly: GCF_003265705.2. Classification (NCBI taxonomy): domain Eukaryota; kingdom Metazoa; phylum Chordata; class Mammalia; order Carnivora; family Otariidae; genus Callorhinus; species Callorhinus ursinus. Next base: position 7,976,508 of record NW_027397074.1, on the reverse strand, counting down.
TTCTAGAGGGGAGGGGGTGGGGGATGGGTTAGTCTGGTGAATGGTATTAAGGAGGGCACGTACTGCATGGAGCACAGGGTGTTATACGAAAACAATGAATCGTGGATCACCACATCAGAAACTAATGATGTACTGTATGGTGATTAACATAACATAATTAATTAAATTAAATTAAATTAAAAAAAGGAAACAATAATAATTGGATCCATTCCTCACACTAAAAATTACAAATGTATCAGAGATATGAGTGTAAAAAACTGAATTAATGTAAGTATTTAAAGTTGTCAATAGCTGAGCTGGAGAGAGCTGGCTGCCATGTCGAGGTGGTAAATTAGGACAAGTCAAGATGAAAGAAACAATCAAGTCTTTATTCACTCATTGAGACATTGTAAGCAAGAGGTAAAACAGGAAAAAAGTACTGGCTTCCCAGTGGTTTACTTTTCTCCTAGAAACTGCAGGGTAAGAGTCAGATGTAAGCAGATGGGAGGATATCTAAAGCTTTTGTATGGACCTGGGGCCAAGCAGAGATTTGAAGAAGGGCTAGAAGTGGAACAATATTGAAAATTGAGTGAAAGTGGAGGAAAACATCTTCAAGATGCCTGGATAAGGTGGTATCCGTGAAAGAGGTACTTGAGAAAGGCTTGGACAGGCCCTTCTCCCCCAGTCTCCTCCCTAAATGGAGTCATTGGGGCTATAAATGCAGATATTTATATATCCATTCCAAGAGCATTGGAAGTGTGGGGGTGCTGAGTCCTTAACTGTACCTCCCTCCAGTCTGTGCACCAAGTCTGGTGTGAGGAGGGCAGCTTTCCAGGTAAAGACTATACTTGCCTTAATTTGGGCCTAAATGATCACACATAAGTTTTCGCCCTGGAGCAGGACTCCTCAAAAATCAAGTGTAAATTACTCTATAAGCTGAAAGTGAGGAAAGGTTTTCCAACCACAGTTCAGAAGCAGTATGGAAAAAGATGGATACATTTGATTACATAAAAAATAAAATAAAACTTTATATCACAAAATATATGTGCAAAATAAAAGGACAGATGGAAAAGTGCAAAAATGAATTTGTAATTTATGTTAAAAAGGGTTGCTATCTCATTGTATACAATACTTCTAAATGACAAAAATAGATACGTAAAAAAAATCAACCCCACAGAAAAATGAGTTAGAAGTATGAAGAGACAGTTAAAAATGCAAATGACTCTTATCCATATGAAAAGATGCTCAGTATCATTCATAATAAGAGAAATGCAGATTAAAACTACATTGAGATGTCATTTCTCACATATCAGATTGGAAAATCAAAAGTTTAACAATACAGTCTATTGATGAGATTGTGAATAAATAGGCACTGTCATTACTTGCTGTTGGTGCTGCAAAATGGTAAAATGCCGATGAAGGGGATATTGGATATATCCAGCAATATTGTATATATATTTACCTTTTGAAGTAGCAATCTCACTTCTATGAGTCTATCTCAAAGTTACACTGACAAAAATACAAAAAGATGTAAACATAAGGCTACTTATAGTAGTACTATTTAATACCTGAAGACTGAAATATATATATATATTTCAATACATATAAATATGTATTGGGGCATCTGGGTGGCTCAGTCAGTTAAGAATCTGCCTAGGCTCTGGTCATGATCTCAGGGTCCTGGGATTGAGCTCCCCACTCAGGGGGCTCCCTGTTCAGTGGGACTCTGCTTCTCCTTCCCCTTCTGCCCCCCATCACCCCTGGCTTGTGCTCCCCCTCTCTCAAATAAATAAATAAAATCTCTTACAAAAAAGGAATGCATTGAATAAACTCTAGTGTATGCATACATTGGGGTACTAAGCAACTTTAAAGTGGAAATATCTATAATATATACTAGTATGGGACGATATTCTGTATACCTTCTTAAATGAAATGCTAAGAGAGGGTCTGGCAGAGAGCTCTCAGGTTATCAGTCCCATCAGATGACTAAAGACAGCCACCTTGCCTAAGGTGATATTTCTTTTCCAGGTGAAGTTGAACATAGAAAGGTCTGTCTTCCTTGCTCCAATTCAGAGCATTTCTGAAGGGTCAATCCATTTTTACACAACCTGAAGTTCAGCTAAGTTTTCTATTGAAACTGGATCCAGTTAGTCTTCTTCCTCTGAAAAGCCCTACTTCTTTCCTTTCCTCTCTAAACTTATAATAAACCACCTGCACACTAATCTTCATCACAGATTCTGCTTCCCTGGGAATCTACTCTGAGTTCAGTGCCAGGAGTTGTTCAAGAGAGCCAAATTTGGAAGGAATTTGAAGCTGGATCACTCCCACCACATGGCAAACTATGAATGGAATATAGATAGCCACTGGCACATTATGGCAATGCAAATGTTAAAATTGTTACTAGTGTGGTACTGGGGTACCATGATGAAGGACGGGAGTGCATTAGCTGGTGCAGCAGATAAACTATTTAAGAAATATGGGGGAAATCACAACTATAAGAACAGTACAATTGGTTTTTCTTAAACTTGATCATTCTGAAAAAGATGATATATAATTAAGGTGATTAATCAGCAAGTAAAAGCTAAGGGTGAAAGACCAAGTATCTGGAGGCTATTGTCTCTTGAAGCCAGAGGGCAGAGAAAACAGAGGATGCAGCTCAGAAAGCAATCCTCAGATTCACCAAACTAAAAATGTTAAACTCCCAAATAAGGCAGAAGTGCTATGCCTAGGTCAGAACCATAGTAAAGAGAAAAATGGGACCCTGACCTATGGAATGGGTATATCTAGTTGATGCCCTGAAAATTCTCAAAGTCTTATAGACTTGCTGAGCCTATAGAAATGGCCCACATCTCTTTAAAAAAGGATAACAAGTCTCCCTTGCTTAAAAAAAAATGCAGAGGCCTCTTCCCCACAAAAACATCCCTTGAAATCTGTCCTGACTGAGAACATTCTGGGCCTGGGGAGGAAAAGGAACTGTACTTCAAAAGAGCCACTGGACCTAGCCATCATGTGCCAGGAGGAGCCAGCGGGGCTAGATCCTGGGGGAGTCTTAACAAGAGCACCAGAACATAAAGTTGGATATGAGGAAACTATCAATGTGTGCTCTCCCAAAATATAGACTATAACTCTCTCTCTACCAAGAGCCTAAAGAGATATAAACATCTTATTAGGATAACTCCTAGAAGCATGGAAAATGTAATGACTTATACTAAGTGAGGTGGAAATGTCTCATTTGCTATTATCAGATATGGGAAAAGGTTATTTAAAAGCTAATATAAGTGGGTTTGCTAGAGTGAATATAACATATGGGGCCAGAAAACCCATAATATTTACCCAAATCACAAGAAATATGTTAATGAGAAGGTAACCAGCAATATTTTAAAGTTTAGCACAGTTCTCCTCTGTAGGCTAAGGCTAATAAATAGAAGATGACATTAGAGAACCGGGTCAAATAATAGGAATGGTTATGATAGGATCTCAAAACAATAGAGTCCAAGCAGCAAGAAGGGACAGAAGCTGGATGGGTGCAATAATTATGAGTGGTGAGGTCAGAGAAACAACCAGGGAAGCGTGATAAGCAGAGACTTATGGAAGTGGTTAATACACAGCTTCCATAGGGGCAAATTCCATAGGAGCAAACAGGAAATAAGGATACTATACAATCAGGAAAATTAAAAGATTTTAAAGATAACCAGAATTCTGAGAATAGATTCCCCAATAGTAATTGGCCTCTTGTTAGTTTTTGGAAGTCCTGAGCAGGGAGAACCCTGGAACACCATGACAAGTATAAATGGTCATAAATATCCCAATCTTTTCCTAAAGGACACTATAGCCATTTAATTTGGTAACTATACACTGGGAGAAGGGGAATACTTAAACATTTCAAAAACTATTAGAACAATAGTCTTCATACCAAAAAATGAATGATCAGATATTTCACAGAAAGGAAACAGATGGCAAATAAGCACACAAAAGATACTCAACATCCTTAGTCATTATGGAGATGAAAATTTAAAACAAAATTAAATATCGCTGTACACCTATCAGAGTAGCTAAAATAAAAAATAGTGACAGCATCATATACTGACAAGGATGTGGAGAAACTGGAATATAAAATGATAAAACCATTCTGGGAATATTTTGGCAGTCTCTCAAAAAACTAAACATACAACTGCCATATGATTCATCAATTGCGCTTGAACATTTGCCACAAAGAAATGAAAGCTTATGCTCACGAAAAAAAATCTATATGAATGCTCATAGCATCTTTATTCATAATATGCAAAATTTGGAAACAATCCAGATATCCTTCAACACACTTAAACAAACTGTGGTATATCCATACCATGGAATAGTATCCAGCAATTAAAAAAAAAAAAAAAGAACAAACCAGTGATACACATAAAAATCTGAATGAATTTCCAGGGAATTAAAGAGAGTGAAAAAAGCCAATAACATATGGTTTAATACTATATATTTCCACTTACATGTCACTATTAAAAGGACAAAATTTTAGAAATGAAGAAGAGTGGTTGCCAGGACTTAAGGACCAGATGGGGGTAGGAGGGAAGTGGATGTGACTGTAGGATGGCAACATGAGACACCTTTGTGATTATAAAATGTTTGTATCTTGACAAAATGAATGTTAATACCCTGGTTGTTATATTTACTATAATTTTGCAAGAAGTTACCATTGAGGGGCGCCTGGGTGGCTCAGGTAATTAAGTGTCCGGCTTTTGGTTTTGGCTCAGGTCATGATCTCAGGATCCTGAGATTGAGCCCCATATAGGGCTCAGCACTCTGTGCAGAGTTTGCTTGTCTCTTTCCCTCTGCTCCTCCCCCTGCACTCTCTCTCTCTCTCTCTGTCATAAATAAATAAAATCTTAAAAAAAAAGAAGTTACCATTGAGGAAAACTGTGTAAAATGTACACAGAATCTCTCTGTATCATTTCTTACAACTGTATTTGAATTATCCCAAAATAAATCTTATTTAAGAAAAGTTTCATCCTGTGATGCCTCCTTGCAGACCCTGTAGAATTCAAAGCATCATTGGTGAAAAACACATGGTGTGAAGTTTATGACTAGACCCAATGGGAGGCTCATACTTCAGATTATGGGGTTCCTAGAGCAAGACAGTGCTATATGAAGTAGAAAATTATAGACTTTTTGAAAAACACCTTCTGGTAGGGAGTGCCTGTTTATGGAACACCAATTGACTATGCAGGTGATCTTGATATATTCATCCAAGGCAATACTTCTTAGCAATTAAAAAAAAAAGATTTACCTACATACAATATGGATGAGTCTTAAAACTTTATCCTAAGTTAAAAAAGATAGACACAAAGAAGTACATATTGTAAAATTCCATTTATATGAATTTCTAGTACTAAAAAAATGAATCTGTAGTGTTAAAAATGAGGTTAATATTTGTTTGAGGTTCAGGGAGGAGCTAATTCCAAAGGAGCAGAAGGAAGTTTTCTAGGATGATAGAAATGTGCTATATCTTGATTTAATGCAAGTCCTATCAAAATACCAACAGCATTTTTTATAGAACTAGAACAAATAATCCCAAAATTTGTATGGAACCACAAAAGACCCCAAACAGCAAAAGCAATCTTGAAAAAGAACAAAACTGAAGGTATCACCATCCCAGATTTTAGGATATACTACAAAGCTATAGTAATCAAAAACTGTGGAACTGGCACAAAAGTAGACACATAAATCAATAGAACACAAGAGACCCATAATTAAATAGTCAATTAACCTATTACAAAAGAGGCAGGAATATGCAATGGGAAAAAGATGGTGTCTTCAACAAATGGTGTTGGGAAAACTGGACAGCTACATGCAAAAGAATGAAACTGGACCATTTTCATACACTATACACAGAAATAACTCAAAATGGATCAAGGACCTAAATGTGAGATCTGAAACCATAAAAACCCCAAAAAAGAGCATAGATAGTAATTTCTCTGACATGGGCCATAGCAACATTTTTCTAGATATGTTTCCTGAGGCAAAGGAAATAAAAGCAAAAATAAACTATTGGGACTACATCAAAATTAAAAGCTTCTGCACAGCAAAGGAAAATATCAACAGAACAAAAAGACAACCTACTGAATGGGAGAAGATATTTGCAAATGATATATCCCATAAGGGGTTAGTATCCAAAATACATAAATAATAATAAAATAATCCAATTAAAATGGGCAGAAGACATGAACTGATATTTCTACAAAGAAGACACACATACGGTCAACAGACACATGAAAAGATGTTCAACATCATTCATCATCAGAGAAATGCAAACCCAAACCACAATGAGATACCACCTCATACCTGGCAGAATGGCTAACATCAAAACACAAGAAACAACATGTGTTGCAAAGATATGGCGAAAAAGGAACACTTGTGCACTGCTGGTGGGAATGCAAACTGGTAGAGTCACTGTGGAAAACAGTAAGGAGCTTCCTCAAAAATTTAAAAATAGAATTACCATATAATCCAGAAGTTCTACTACTGGGTATTTACCCAAAGAATACAAAAACACTAATTTGACCAGATATATACATCCCTACGCTTATTGTAGCATTATTTACAATAGCCAAAATATGGAACCAACCCACATGTCCATCCAAAGATGAATGAATAAAGCAGAAGTGTATATATATACATACACATACACACACACACATACGGAATATTACTCAGCTATAAAAAGTAATGAAATCTTGCTATTTGCAACAAAATGGATGATCTAAAGAGTAGAGTGCTAAGTGAAATAAGTCAGTCAGAGAAAGATATGTACCATTTGATTTCACTCATATATGGAACTTAAGAAACAAAACAAATGAATAAAGAAAAAAAGAGACCAAAAAAAAAAAAAAAAAGCCAGACTCTTAAATATGGGGAAAAACTGATGGTTTCCAGAGGTAGGTTGGGAGATGGGTGAAATAGATAAAGGGGATTGAGTACATTTCTTGTGATGAGCACTAAGTAATGTATAGAATTGTCGAATCACTATATTGTACACCCAAAACTAATATAACATTGTAAGTTTAAGAATAAATAAATAAGTAAAAGAAGAAATGTATATGAGTGTAAAGTAAAAAAGGAATGCACTATATCTTGCCTGGGGTAGTTGTTACATGGATTTTTTTCAATTGCCCAAGTTCATCAAACTGAATAAGTAAAATGTGAGCATGATCTTGCATACAAATAATATCTCACTAAGTTTGATTTTAAAAATTGTTTTCAAAAATGACCTAATAACCAACTTTGAACAAGCTCCCACTGTTGAAATATAGGAGAATTTGAGACCCTCCAAGAGGGGTGGAGGAGTAGGGGATCCTGTTTTGTCTGGTCCCTGGAAATCAGCTAGATAATTATCAAATCATTCTGAAAACCTGCAAAATCAACCGGTAATCTGACAAAAGAATTTTACAAATAGAAAAGTGACCACTTTCTTACAAGGTAGGAGATGCAGAGATGTGAATCTGCGGTGATACATTGGAAGATAAACCTCAGGGGTAGAGAGCCTCCATACGCCGGCTACTAGAAAGTGTTATAAACAGCAGAGTACAAAATCGGAACTTTTATAAGTTTACCTGAAAGGCGCACCGGAGGCGTTCAGGAGGCGGAATCCCAGGTGGGTCAGCATGGTCTCAGGATCCCTGGGGTCACAAAAAGAATGGGGGTGCCTGAGTGTGGCAGAGTTCCCAGGTGTTGGTGCAGGAAGCTAGTTGCAAACAGTGAGACCAGGTGCTTCTTTCTGCTCGGTGTTGCCATAAACTGGGAACTCCTGCATGGTCAGGGGAAACTCTCTGAGCTGGGGCCCAGCAAAAAGCAGAACTGCAGTAAGACCCCCTTCCCTACCCCAGGAGAAGCAGCCCAGTGTACTCCACAAGAGTCCATAAATTTAGAGACTCATAAGGGGGGTCTCGTGCCTGAGATAAAAATGCTCGGTCACAGATTGGGTGAACACAGAGTTTGGTCTGAAACTAGAGAGACAAGAGTGATTGACCGCTTTTCTGTGAGGGTTCACTGACGAGTGGGGGATGCAAACTTTTAGCTCCTGGCATAGAGATTAGAGCGACGCCATTTTCAGCCCCCGCCCCACATTGAGCCCAGCACCCTGGCAAGGACGGTACAATCCCTCCCCAGCAGACACCTGAGAATCAGTGAACAGGACCCTCCCCTAGAAGACCCTAGGGAACTTCTGGCAAATACCAAGTTTACCGATGGTACAAAACTGTAAAACTCCAACTCTTGAGGATAAAAGCATATAGCATTCAATTTTTTAAAAAGATTTTATTTATTCATTCGAGACACAGAGATACAGAGAGAGAGAGAGAGAGAGAGAGCACGAGCAGGGGGAGAGGCAGAGGGAGAAGTAGGCTCCCCGCTGAGCAAGGAGCCAGATGTGGGGCTCGATTCCAGGACCCTGAGATCATGACCTGAGTTGAAGGCAGACGCTTAACAACTGAGCCACCCAGGCGCACCTCGTGTTTTTTTTTATTTTTCTTTAATCCTTCAGTTTTATATTTTATTATCCTTTTCAGCTATTTTCTTATTTTATCAATTATTTTTAAGTCTTTTTTAATTTTCATTTTTTCACTTATGGTTTATATATGTACTTTTATTTTTGATTTCCTTTTATTGTATTCAACTTCATTTTTGTGTATATATGTTTTTCTTTCTGACCTCTTTTGGGATCTAGTTTCTTCTAACAAACAGACCAACATACACCCAGGATCTAGTTTATTGTTCTGTTCTGATCAACTTCTTGTCTGATTTTATTTCCATTTTTTCCCTTTTCTGTTTGGTTTCTGTGCTCTTCTGATTGTTTAGTGTATATTTTTCTGGTATAGTTATTATTCTTTAGTCCTTCAATTTTATATTTTGTTATCCCTTTCAATTATTTTCTTGTCTTTTTGGGGGGAGGGGTTTAAAGAAGGGAATGTATTAGTAAGCACAGGGGGCGAGCCTGCCATTGGGCATCCCCAAAGGAGGCAGGCCAGGCCCCCACCCAGGCCAAGGGGAGTCTGAAAGCCCCAGGGGCTCTCAGGGAATGTCACTGCTAAAACATATATATATTAACCATTCATGGGAGGGCAGGAACAGGGCTGGGGTAGGATCAGATGATGTGGTGGGGCATTCCGTAGCCGGTCATGCTAGCCTGGGATGCCCAGCGGTTGGTGCCCCTCTGCAACCCAATGACATTGGGTTGTCCGAGACGTTCCAAGTGTTCTCCTTGGACTTCTTAGGAAACCAGTTGGGATCCCCAGAGAAAAGCCCATCCTCCCGGGCTACCGCCAGTCCACCCAGGTTCATCAGCATCCGCTGCAAACATGGCATGTTCTTTCCTTCCCAGAGGTCCAGTTTGGAAGATGTTAGTGTTGATGCCATAGTGTTCCACCAGTGCAGGAACTGAGAGTCTGCTCCAGCTGCTTGAAGGCCATAATGGAGGCTTAGATCTTCTTCACTGGGGCTAGTTCTCCTGGTATAGCCCGTTGATGAGTTCACACAGCACCATGCCATCCCTAAGCCAATTCTGGAAGTTCTGCAGCCCTGGCTGGGGCCGGCCTGCATGCTTGTGGCACTGGGTGGTGATTCACTGGATCAGGATCTGCTCCAGGTCTGCATCCTACTGTTTCTCAATCTTTGGCTGTACCTCCCAGCTCAGGCCGTAGGCAGGTCCCCTATTGACCATTCCAAAGGGCAGTGGTGGCTGTGGGGTGGATTGGCAGTGAGGGCAGCACAATCCTGGCAGGGGCTGCCTGTGGAGTCCAATTATTTTCTTGTCTTATCAATTATTTTTTAAGTCTTTTTAAATTTTCATTTTTACACTCACAGTTTATATATATATATTTCATATTTGGCTTCCTTTCATTGTGTTCAACTACATTTTTGTGTATATATATATATGTTTTCTTTCTTGCCTATTTTGAGATCTAGTTTATTCTAACAAACAAACCAAAATACACCTAGGATCTAGATTATTGTTCTGTTCTGTTCTGTTCAACTTCTTGTCTGAATTTTATTCCCATTTTTTTTTCCTTTTCTTATCTGATTCTTTTCTGTTCTTTTCTGATTTGTGTAGTGTATATTTTTCTGGTAGAGTTATCATTCTTTAGTCCTTCAGTTTTATATTTTATTTTCCTTTTCAATTATTTTCTTATCAATTATTTTTGTCTTTTTTAAATTTCATTTTTACACTTTTACACTTTTAAATTTCATTTTAAACTTCACTTTACAAAAATATACATTTTTGTATATATAAGGTTTTCTTTCTTGCCTATTTTGGGATCTAGACCAAAATACACTCAGGATCCAGTTTATTATTCTGTTATGATCTATTTCTTGCTTGATTTTTTTCTGTTTTTTTTTCTTTTTCTTTTCTTTTTGGTTTCTGTTCTCTTCTGATTTGTGTAGTGTATATTTTTCTGGTGTCATTTTTGCTATATTTGTATTTTCCCTCCCTTTCATCTATCCTTTTCTGGACATAATGACAAGATGGAGGAACTCACCCCAAAAAAGAGAATAAGAAACAGAACTCACAGCCAAGGATTTAATGAATATGGATATAAGTAATATGTCAGAACTAGAATTCAAAACAGCAATTATAAAGATACTCACTGGGCTTAAAAAAAACACAGAAGACACTAAAGAATCTCTTACTGGAGAAATAAAAGAACTAAAATCTAAATCAAGTTGAAATAAAAAATGTTATTTCTGAGATGCAATAAAAAAAGGGAGGCTCTAACTGCTAGGATAAATGAGGCAGAATAGAGAGTCAGTGATATAGAAGACAATATGATGGAAAATAAGGAAGCTGAGAGAAAGATAAATAACTACTGGATCACCAAGGGGAGGATTCAAGAGATCAGTGATATCATAAAGTGAAATAATATTAGAGTAATCGGGGTCCCAGGGTAAGAGGAAAGAGAGAGGGGGGCAGAAGGATTACTTGAACAAATTATAGCTGAGAATTCCTTAATCTGGGGAAAGAAACAGGTATTCAAGTCCAGGAGGCACAGAGAACCCCCCTCAAAATAAAAAAAAAAAATAGGTCAACACCTAGACAAATAATAGGGAAGCTTGCAAATTTCAGAGATAAAGAGAAAATCCTGAAAGCAGCTTGGGGAAAGATGTTCTTAACCTACAGGGGTAGAAACATAAGGCTGGCAGCACACCTGTCCACAGAGACCTAGTAGGCCAGAAATGATTGGCATGATATATTCAGGGTACTACATGAGAAGAATATGCAGCCAAGAATACTTTATCCAGCAAGACTGTCACTCAAAATAGAAGGAGAGATAAAGAGCTTCCAGGAAAAACAAACTAAAAGAAATTGTGATCACTACACCAGCCCTGCAAGAAATATTAAAGGGGATCCTTTAAGCGGAGAGAGAGTCCAAAAGTAACAAAGACCAGAAAGGAACAGAGACAATATACAGAAACAGTGACTTCACAGGTAATACAAAAGCACTAAATTCATATCTTTCAATAACTACTCTGAATGTAAATGGACTAAATGCTCTAATCAAAGCACACAGGGTTAGAGATTGGATAAGAAAAAAAGCAAGACCCATAGATATGCTTTCTATAAGAGACTCATTTTAGACCCAAAGTCACCTCCAGATTGAAAGTGAGGGGATGGAGAACCATTTATCATGCTAATGGATATCAACAGAAAGCTGGAGTAGCAATCCTTATGTCAGACAAATTGTATTTTAAACCAAAGACTATAGTAAGAGATGAAAAGGGACACTATATCATAATAAAAATGTCTATCCATGGGCACCTGGGTGGCTCAGATGGTTAAGCGTCTGCCTTCGGCTCAGGTCATGATCCCAGGGTCCTGGGATCGAGTCCTGCATCAGGCTCCCTGCTCCTTGGGAGCCTGCTTCTCCCTCTGCTTCTCTCTCTCTCTCTCCCTCTCTCTCTCCCTCTGTCTCTCATGAATAAATAAATAAAATATTTTTAAAAAAGAATTTAAAAAATAAAAAATAAAAAAATAAAAAAAATAAAAGTGTCTATCCAACAAGAAGAACTAAAACTTGTAAATACTTATGCCCCTAACATGGGATCAGCAAATTACATAAACCAATTAATAACAAAATTGAAGAGACACATTGATAATAAAACAATAATAGTAGGGGACTTTAACACCCCAATCACAACAATGGACAGATTACCTAAGAAGATCAACATGGAAACAAGGGCTTTGAATGACACACTGGACCAGATGGACTTCACAGATATATTCAGAGCATTTCATCCTAATGCAACAGAATACACATTCTTCTCAAGTTCACAATGAACATTCTCCAGAATAGATCACATACTGGGTCCAAATCAGGTCTCAACTGACACCAAAAATTGGGATTATTCCCTGCATATTCTCAGACCACAGTGCTTTAAAACTTGAACTCAATCACAACAGAAAATTTGGAAGGAACAAAATTCAATGGAGGTTAAAGAGCATCCTACTAAAGAATGAATGGGTCAACCAGGAAATTAAAGAAGAATTTTAAAAAATCATGAAAGCAAATGAAAATGAAAACACAACAGTTCAGAACCTTTGGGGTACAGCAAAGGCAGTTCTAAGAGGAAAATGTATAGCAATATGAGCCTTTCTCAAGAAACAAGAAAAGTCTCAAATATACAACAAAATTTTACACCTAAAGGAGCTGGAGAAAGAACAGCAAATAAACCCTAAATCCAGCAGGAGAAGAGAAATAATAAAGATTAGAGCAGAAATCAATGAAATAGAAACCAAAAACAGTAGAACAGATCAACGAAACTAGGAGCTGGTTCAGATCAATAAAACCCTAGCCAGACTTATCAAAAAGAGAAAGGAGCCAAATAAATAAAATCATGAATGAAAGAGGAGAGATCACAACCAACACCCAGGAAATACAAACTATTTTAAGAACATATTATAAGCAACTATATGCCAAAATTAGACAATCTAGAAGAAATAGACACATTCCTAGAAACTTACAAACTACCAAAACTGAAACAGGAAGAAATAGAAAACCTAAACAAACCCATAACCGGCAGGAAAATTAAAGCAGCCATCAAAAATCTTCCAACAAACAACAGTCGAGGGCTGGATGGGCTTCCCAGGGGAATTTCTACCAAACATTTAAAGAACTAATACCTATTATTCTGAAGCTATTTCAAAAAATAGAAATGGAAGGAAAACTTCCAAACTCTTTCTATGAGGCCAGCATTACCTTGATCCCAAAACCAGACAAAGATCCCACCAAAAAGGAAACAGACCAAGATCCTTGATGAACATGGAAGCCAAAATTCTCACCAAGATACTAGCCGGTAGGATTCAACAGTACATTAAAAAGATTACTCACCACAACCAAGTTGGATTTATTCCTGTGCTGCAAGGGTAGTTCAACATCCACATCAATCAATGTGATACACTACATGAATAAAGAAAGGACAAGAACCATATGATCCTCTCAATTGATGCAGAAAAAGTATTTGACAAAATATAACATCCTTTCTTGATTAAAACTCTCCACAGTGTAGGGATAGAGGGAACATACCTCAATATCATAAAAGCCATCTATGAAATCTCTTCAATAAATGGTGTTGGGAAAACTGGACAGTCCCATGTAGGAGAAAGAAACTGGACCATTTTCTTACACCATACACAAAAATAAATTCAAACTGGAAAGACTTAAGTGTGAGACAGGAATCCATCAAAATCCTAGAGGAAAACACAGGCAAGAACCTCTTTGACCTTGGCTGCAGAAACTTCTTGCTAGACACATCTCCAAAGGCAAGGGAAACAAAAGCAAAAATGAACTATTGGGACTTCATCAAGATAAAAAGCTTTTGCACAGCAAAGGAAACAGTAGGAAAAACCAAAAGACAACCCATAAAATGGGAGAAGATATTTGCACATGTCTTATCAGATAAAGGGTTAGTATCCAAGATCTATAAAGAACTTATCAAATTCAACACCCAAAAATCAAATAATCCCAAGAAATGGGCAGAAGAGATGAACAGACATTTCTCCAAAGAAGACACAAAAGGCCAACAGACACATAAAGAGATTCTCAACATCATTCAGCGTCAGGGAAATACAAATCAAACCCACAATGAGAAACCACCTTACACCACTCAGAATGACTAAAATTAACAAGTCAGGAAACAACAAATGTTGGCAAGGATGTGGAGAAAGGTGAACCCTCTTAAACTGCTGGTGGGAATACAAGCTGGTACTGCCACTCTGGAAAATAGTATGGAGGTTCCTCAAAAAGTTATAAATAGAGCTAAGCTACCCTATGACCCAGCAATTGCACTACTAGGTATTTACCCAAAGGATACAAACATAGTGATCCAACGGGGCACCTGCACCCTAATGTTTATAGCAGCAATGTCCAAAATAGCCAAACTGTGGAAAGAGCTGAGATATCCATTGACAGATGAATGGATAAAGAAGAAGTGGTATATATATACAATGGAATATTACATCAAAAAATGAAATCTTATCATTTACAAGGATGTGGATGGAACTAGAGGTTATTATGCTAAGTGAAATAAGTCAGAGAAAGATAATTATCATATGATTTCACTCATATGTGGAATTTAAGAAACAAAACAGAAGATCATAGGGGAAGGTTGGGAAAAATAAAATCAGACAAAATCAGAAAGGGAGACAAACCATAAAAGACTCTTAACTATAGGAAAGAAACAGAGGGTTGCTGGAGGGGTGGTGGGTGGGTGGATGGGGTAACTGGGTGATGGGCATTAAGGAAGGCACGTGATGTAAGGGAGCATTGGGTTTTATATGCAACTGATGAATCATTGAACTATACCTCTGAAACTAATAATACATTATATGTTAATTGAATTTAAATAAAATAATATTTTAAAAAAGATAGGAGAATTTGGGCATCAATACCCATCCTCAGGAGTTTAACCCCTCTTCATCTCTCACTCATTTGCCTTATATCTTCAGGAAAGGTCCTGACAGTAGGTGAAAAGGCACACAGTGTGCTTGAAGTAGGATCCAATAAATTTGATTTCTCCTGGATATATCCACTGTATCAGTAGCTAAAATGAGAGCTGAATTAAGTCTGTGAGATGCACAGACATCAGGAGCACCTTGTATATTATCAATGTATGCTAATATCATAACATTACACATGAAGTATTCTTCCCCTAAATTTAACTGAATATGATTAAATCTTTAAATTGAGAACTAATGTCTAGATATAATTATCAATTTCGTGGCCTAGTTGGCAACAGCAGACATGTTAAGTAACCCAATGGGATATAATCACCAATTTCCAGTCTGATAAATTCCACAGACCAAATAATTAATTTCTTCAACAAATAATTTTCTATGTGAGAGAGAGACTTGTAATAGACAAACAAAAAATTAGGAGTCATCAAACAATTGCAGTGCATGTGTGGTAGCCATGCACTTCATGGAACTCCAACTGCAGGGGACAAACTGACTGATATCCCCAGCTCTGGGCTCTGGCCCTTATCACTGCATTTGTGCTAAGGCTATGCCTCCCACAAGCTGTTCCCAGCCAGTGACTAACTGTGGCATGGATATTAAGGGATGCTCATTCCTGGTAGTCTTGGGACCCTTTGATGAACTACTTTGGCTTGGGGACCTCCATACATCTTGTCAAACTTCCTTAGAACCGCACTGCAGTCTGGGACTCTTCTGCCCAATCTTCCCCACTTTTCTCTTTCCCTCCACAACAGTCAGAATTGCATTGCAATCTGGTGGTGCTCTGAGACAGTCCTGGTTTCTTTCCTATTTTCTCTCACTGGTGTTTACTCTAATAAATCTCATGCATATCTAATCTCAAACCAATACAACTTAAT
Organism: Callorhinus ursinus; assembly: GCF_003265705.2. Lineage (NCBI taxonomy): Eukaryota > Metazoa > Chordata > Mammalia > Carnivora > Otariidae > Callorhinus > Callorhinus ursinus. The sequence continues at coordinate 7,960,653 of NW_027397074.1, read as the reverse complement.
GCCAGTTCAAACAGCAAACTATAAAGAAGTCAGCAAAAGGTAGCTTATAGGTCAGATCTAGCCTGTGACCTGTTTTTTCAGTCTACCAGCTTAAAAAAGCTTTTATATTTTTAAATGTTTATAACAGTAAACAAAATAATATATACAGTGAAAATGGTATGTGGCTAACAAACCCTGAAAGCTGGGTAGGATGGGCCCCTAATTCAATATGACTAGTGTCCTTACAAATAGAATGGTATAGGAAGAGGAGATAAGCATAGAGGAAAGATAATATGAAGAGCCTCAGGGAGAAGACAGCCCTCTACAGTAAAGGAGAGAGACCTGGGATAGATGCTTCCCTCGTGGACCTCAGAAAGAACCAGCCCTGCTGATTCAGATTTCTAACCTACCAGAACAGTGAGACAAACAAATTCTGTTGTTTAAGCCACCCAGTTTCTGCTACTTTGTTATGGCAGCCTTTGTAAACTAATACAATGATGAAATGCACAATGTCCAGGAAAAATTAAATGGCTAAAATCAATTTAAAAAAGAAGAACCAGATAGCTAAAAAACTACAGATAAAATTGGGGTGGGGGAAGGATTTCCTCCCCAAAAGACTATTATTTTAGGGATAGATTTCCTTGAATGTCCAAATTTCCACAGAACCACAATTCTCATTGCATATGAATTCTTCGAAAGTATAAAAATATATGACTTTACTAAGACATTTACTTAGGAATGCAGATAATGTTAAGGATCCGTAGATCAAAGGACAATTCCTCTTCTACACCTATATTTAAGAAAATGATAAGAGCAAATTAATAAATAATTTATACTCTAAATGTTTTTCATACATGAATTAATATCAACCTCCAAACAACTTCTGAGGTACATACTATTATTAATCCAATTTTGTTGATGTGAAAATAGATACATGTGCAAGACCACATATCTGAGCAGTGAAAGAACTAGGGTAGAATGAAAGTCTAGGCAATGTAGCTCTAAAGGCTAAATCCCTGAGACACTTTTTTTATGCTATCTCCCTATTGAGAACATATTTTAATCTTATCATTCATATAAAGAACAAAAGATAGAAAAGAGAGTGTTTAGCTTCCTTAGCATGCAAAGTATTTCCTTCTTTATCCATAGACACTACTGTCTCTTAAGAGATGCATCTCTATGCATTCTTATCTCTTTATTTGAAAAGAAGAGAGATAAAACAAATGATTTTGAGACAGGGAAACCATTTTCTTTAACCTGTGGTGAGACATCATGTGAAACCATAAGTTTTTTGGAAACTGGATAGATAATGTCATATTTTGTCAATGATTTTAAACTTCCTATATTGTGACTTCTTTTATTTAGCCACCAAGAAGTTACTGAAGTTGGTTATTTCCATATACCCTTTGGTGATTTTTGTGGGAAATTAAGGGAATGGTAGTATAAAAACAGTGAAGCCTTTTTAAAATTACACTTCTGCTGACTCACTGTCAAGAGAGATTGTAGGGAAGGAGTAACAGTCTTTAGGTTCAGAAGCTAAATATGTCTTCTTGCCCTCTCTCTCAGCAATGCAAACTGAGCATGATAATTTGTAATAATATAATTCTCAAAATCTAAATTAGTAAGTGAGTAATAATACCATGATTTGGAGCGGTTGGACTACAGAAGAACATTCCAGAACAGGCATTGAGAGGCAAATGTCTCTCAGTCAGTGGTACATGCCTTCTCATTCTTCCTGGTCACCAAGTATTGTACCAAGTGCATGCACACACACATATACACACACACTTACACACCTATATATGTATGCCATCTGAGGATATATATCAATCTTCAGTAATAATACCACCCAGAGTCCTATTAGAAAAAGAGGAACATTTTCTCAAAACAACATTAACTACTCTGAATACTCCATTCACAGTGGAGAAATTGCTTACGTTGTAATGTGAAAGGTGTCAGTACCCATTTAGTACATCCTCCTGCTTCTAAACCATGCCAAGATTCTTTTTTGTGTGTAAGAAATGTGAGACTCACCACAGCTACCCTGTAGTAAAACCATCAGCTTTTAATGGCCATTTTTGGCAACATTGAGTGCTAGCAAAAGCTTAAGAATTGCCTTATCTTTTACAATAGAGTTAATATAATTTAGTTAAGAAATTTCCACACCATTTACTAAAGGTAGAATAGAGCCTGTATGAGGATATTCATAGAAACCTCATGGACTAGGGGATGGGGACAAACTCATTCTGCCTGTAACAGTACATATTTAGCAGTCCAACTTTATATTCTTGGTTGATTATGAGATCCTTATAAGCAGGGAATATGTCCTGAGTATCTTGAGAGTATTTTTCATAGTAACCTGAAAATGAGCATATTTTCTGAAGTAAAAAATCTGTTCTCACCATCTGATCAAAGATTTTTTGGTTAGTTAATATTTATATACAAGTCTTTCAAATATGTAAAAATTATATTTTCTTGTGAATATTATATTAAATAGTCATTAAATGGCAATCAAATACCCCATTTTTTCACTGGTGCATAAACATCATCCTAATATCACTTCATCTGGGTATTGAGGCTAAATTTAGGTAAGAAAGTGGAAGTAGTTAAAAATAGCTTGCCTTGGGCGCCTGGGTGGCTCAGCTGGTTAAGCAACTGCCTTCGGCTCAGGTCATGATCCTGGAGTCCTGGGATCGAGTCCCACATCAGACTCCCTGTTCAGCAGGGAGTCTGCTTCTCCCTCTGACCCTCTTCCCTCTTGTGCTCTCTGGCTCTCATTCTCTCTCTCTCAAATAAATAAATAAAATCTTTAAAAAAATAGCTTGCCTTAACTTGTACAATAGATTGATAGTAACAAAATAAAACCCAGTTTCCTGACTAATGTGGTATGAAGAGTTTCAAATTATTCTCTGTGATAAAAGAGCACATTAATGTGGTCTGTGAGGCTTCTACAGCTGATCTATGAGTTTTTACAAACTATCAAGCTAATGCCTCTAATTCTTTATCAACCATTCATCCCTAACCCTTTTCAATTTGATTTTCTCCCACAACACTACACTAAACCTGCTTTATCAGAAGTTATCAGTGATCTTTCTCAGGGCCTATCTCTCTTGTATACTCAGAAAGAGAAAATTGTACATTCCACCACCACCTTTTGAAACACCTGTCTTACCTATGACATTAGAATACCTTGCTAATTCCTTCATCTCTTTCTTTTACCTCTCTCCCCTTCACAGGGTCTTTTCCCACTCTTCAATGCCACAAAATGTGGGCAGTTCCTCAAGGTCCCATCCTTGACTTTTTTCTTTTCTCTGTGCACTAATCTCCCCTCTTCTCTGTTGATTATCTTTCCGAGTGACACAAATCACTATGCAAATGAATCTCAAAACTATACTTCTGACTTCTCTCCTATAATTTAATCCTAACATTACAAATGCCAGCTAAATATTACTACAGGTGTTAGAATATAGTGATCGGGAGAGTAGGAAGTGAAAAGATGTAGATGTAGCCTTCTATATATAGGGAGATAAGACATTTAGAAAAACATATGAAACTGGGCAGGAATTGATGAGTTCCTTGGAAAAAGTTTTGTATACTCAAGAATGTTTTGCCGTTAGGTTCTTTGGTAAAAATTTATTGTATTGGATCTATATAAATAAGTTTCTCAGTTTATAAGAAGAATATGTCTTAGTAAGACACTAGGGAATTTCAGATATATATGAGATGTATCATAAGGATGATAATAGAGTTTTATTTTGTTATCCTTACAGAGTTGAAAGTTGTGTAAGAGGTCAGAGAGTGAGATAATAGGAGGAAAGTTTAAGCTGATGGATAAAAAAGAGTACATGCAACCTGAAAATTTAGCACATCTTGAGTACTACTCATGCCTGTAATTTCTCTGACTGCTATGGTGACAATTATACATAATCTCAAGATATCTATGTTATTATCCATTGTCCTGTTTGTTGCCATTGCAACACAAAAGGAAAACCTAAAGGGAGTAGAATACAGTCAACAACACTGTCTAATCTCTTTTGCATTACTCCAACACCTTTCTATGCAATCCAGGTTCTCCTACCAATGGAACCACCATTATCACATATTAGGTTCTACCTGTATCATGTTTCACATCTTCCTTATCCCCAATGCCCACATTAAATAAATCAGTTTTTCAGACTCCTAACATAACTTTTTTTTTAAACTAACATTTCTTTTCCATCATCACCACTACTGCCCAGGCAGAGGTACCCTCATATTTAGACTATGATACAGTGTGTCTTCACTGGTCTCAGTCCATCCTATGTCCTGCTCCCAAGTAACTTTCAGAAAGTACTCTTCTGATCATTTCAGTTTTCTGGGTCATTCTGGTTAAAATCTACTCTGATGCAACAGGAAAAAAGTTACAGTGTCACACTGGAGTTTGAAGTGTGGGTCCAGGATGCCTCACCTTCCACACTGTGTCACTATTTATGTAGTCACTGAATGAAAATTACTGTCTCATTTTAGACTAAATTTCAGTACTAAAGATTACTGCTGTAAGAAGCAAAAAACAGAGTGGTGTCTGGGTGGATCAGTTGGTTGAGTGTCCAACTCTTGATTTCAGCTCAGGTCATGATTTCAGGATCATGAGATCAAGCCCTGTGTTGGGCTCTGTGCTCAGCAGGGAGTCTGCTTGAGATTCTCTCTTCCCTCTCCTTCTACCCTTCCCCCTCTGCCCCCCTGCTCACTCTCTCGCTTTCTCTTTTGTTCTCTCTCTCAAATAAATAAATAAATCTCAAAAAAAAGAAGCAAACAATAGACATGACAACAGTAGATTGAGAGCTAAAGAAACAAAGCAGAATCCATTATTTATGAATGATTTTGGCTAAATATTACTCTTGAGGTGAACTCTTCCCTGAGAAACTTTTATTAAAAAAAGCCTTTTATTTAATTTCTCTGAAATCAGTTAATGTTATACCCTTAGCAAACACAAAGGAAACTACAAGAGCTATGAGGTCCTATCACTTCCTGTTTCACACTACCTGGGGACTTTCTTCATTTAACTGTTTAAATTTTGAGGCTCAGATTCAGTTGATGATTTCCTTATTCTGTTTCTTCTGACACACACATATACATTACAGCTTGGGACAGAGCTTAACAATCTTTTTAACAAAATTTTGTTACCTCCCAGTCCTGGTCTCCACAGCTACTGTTCCAAAACTTGAGCATTTTCCCTGCAATTTTTTCCCTTCACTGTTCTCAGACACAGAGGCAGTTTTTCCTACCTTAACAAACCAAATGTGAAGATTGTAATTCAGCCTCATTATTGAAGGATTCAAATTTATAGGAGCAAAGAGTGAGAACAACCTTCAATTAAGATGAAGTAGCCAGACTAAAGAAACTGAGGAGAGGTATAAATAATCTCTTTTTAAACAACAGTGAAATAAACTGGTGTCCCTTCCTCTAATCCATAGTGTCTATAGGAGTTGTCATCCATATTGAACATAAATACCACAAAAGCTCTTTCTGAGCCTCATCTTATTGGGTTTTTAACAGATTTCACCCATTACTAGAAAGATTTCACAATGGAAATCTGCTGGGAAGATGTGACAGAATACATCAGTATTTAAGTGGTATTATTTTGAATCCATTCATTGAGGCATTCATCTGTTTTTATCCCCTAAATTTTAAACCTGTTAATAATTATAATTTTTCTCATTTTTTTCATAAATTTAATCTATATTATTAGTCTAGAAAAAGTTTGTTGAGTCCAAATAAATTATAAATTTTTTTTTTGTTTGTATAATTGTTCTTCCTATTTGTGAAAGAAAGTTATCATGAGGCTTTCTTTTATTTTATTGTGACACCTTATTTTTCTCTTTTTCTAGGCTGGTCCATGTAATAACCAGTAGAATTAAGAGGACATTTTAAAATCACATTTCCAAGTAGAGGATTAATGTAACTAAAAAGATGATAGGAATGTTCAGAATCTGAAGTATGGAGTGCTTAGAATCTTTTCTCAGAAACCTGCCTTTCTCCAATGTTCTTTATCTTAGCAATAGTCACACAATCTGACCATCTGCTCAAGCAAACAACCATCATCCTAGGTATTTCCCTCTCCCTCAACCTACATATATAACCCATCACCAAGTCCAGCTGCTTTTATTATTTGAATATTTCTCAAACTACTCCACTTATTTCCCCCTCCATAGCCATGACCCTAGTGCCAGCCATCCTGCAAACTACAACAAGTATAGTATGAAAGAATTAAAAGTATAAGCTTAGAAAGCAGGTAAGCCTGGCTCAATTCTTTCTCTGACTGGTCTTAGCTGTGGTCCACTGGGATATGTTTTTAATCCCAAGTTTCTCAATCATATAATGGAACTAATATAAGTAACATTAGTATTTTTTTCTCCATAGGTTTACAGTGCATTAAATAAGAAAATTCATATAATAGGCTTAACATAATTTCAAGCACATAATAGAAGTTCCTAAATGTTGGTGTTTGCTTTCACCAGATTAGCATACTATATCCATCATGTTAATAAATGCATTATATTAACCAAGGCATTCTTTACTTCTGTCTTATCCAATATGATAGCCACTAGCCATGTGAGGCTACTGAGCACTTGAAATGTGGAGAGCACAGACTGAGATGGTTGTATAAGTGTAAAATACACAATAGATTTTTTAAATTTTGATATTAAGAATGTCAGATATGTCAATAGTAATTTTTATATTGATTAGGGGTTAAATATGAATATTTTTATATATTAGGTTAAAATGTTATTAAAATTAATTTTATTTATTCTAACATTTTTAAGTGGCTACAGAAAAATTTAAAATTATATATGTGGTTCACATTTATGATTAGCATTATATTTCCATTGGACAGTGCTGATCTAGACTTTGCCCATTGTCTCTTATTTATATTTTCTTCTAGAATGGCTAGTTATATTTTTGAAGGCTTCAAGTGATTTGAATTTTTGTTTAGAAATGTATTCAAAATATTTGAAATTTATTAGAGAAGAAGATCTAAAAAATCCTGGCCAGAAGTGTGCGTGTGGAATTTTTATATTATGCAATTTTGATCTTTTAAAACTATAATCAGCTTCAAGTAAAGATTTTTTCAAAAAAGATATTTATATTGTTCATTAGTATCCATTCAATATCCGCTTTAAGTAGTCTTTTTTTTTTTTCCCCAGTTTTAACCTTTACTTGACAATCAGTAGTTAGTTCTCATCTGCATTAACTGCAGATTTTTGAAAGTGGTGACAGGTCCATAGGTAACCAACATATAGAGTTTGTTTGGTCAATCTTCATCCTCAGTTACATTTTCTGGAAAACTGCACACAGATACCATGTGGAACATTCCTTATTACTTTGGCCCAGACAGCTTTGTTGAGCCTGGTGGTACACATTTGGAGTTCCCATCTCCTTCATGGCAAATTTCCAGATCTCTTTGAGTGCCTGAGGGGTACCTTCTGAAAACCCACTCCATGGATGCGCTTGTGAGTGTTGATGGTGTATTCTCTGGTCACTACCTCCTTGATGGCAGAACAGCTCTTCTTCTTGCCACCCTTCTTTGTGGGTGCTATTGTGTCAGGCCAAGGTTGGAAAGGAAGAGCACAAGGTATTGTGGGAGAGGGAAAGCAGCATTTCAAGTACAACTAAGAGGTCTTTCTTAATAAATCAATTCTTTCTGATTTTAGGATAAAAATTCTTCTTATAAACTTTTTTTTTAGGAGAGAGAGAGAGTGCAGGCAGTGGAGGGGGAGGGGTGTGGGGGGCAAAAGAGGGGAAGAGGGAGAGGGAGAGAAAGAATCCAAGCAGGCCCCATGCCCAGCGTGGAACCTGATCTCAAGACACTGAGATCATGACCTGAGCCAAAATCAAGAGTTGGCTGCTCAACCAACTGAGGCACCCAGATGCCCCTTTCTTATAAACTCTTAATATTAGAAATGCATATGTCTCCCTGAATACATGGTGATTGTGAGAAAGAAATAGTAGATGTTAAGCTAGAAGAATTTGGGGGAAAAAATCTGGACTGTCAATTGAAAATTTTTGTAGAGAATACAGAGAGATTAGGTAATTATTGATCTTTCAGCCTTAATTTTTTAGTGTAAAAGAGATGGTTTCAGATTGTTTTTGCCAGCACGCAATGCTGAGATGAATTTTTTTGTATATGTATCCTTTTTATTTTAAAAAAAGGAACTTGAAATGATTTAATTTTATTTAAAAACTTGGAACAAATTTGAAAAAATGAAATGATAGCACTTTTCATTTCTGGGATAGTGGTCATATGGATATGTATTATTTCTTCAGCCCTTAAATTGACTTAATTTTCATATTAATCTTTTAAAAATTCATATTAATCTTGTTTGTAAATTCTCTTGGGCATTGCATGAAAATATTCATATCACATGTTTACCTTTTTTTTCTAGTCTTTTTATGTTTTAATGTTTTGTGCAGGATCTCAGGTCTATGTGAACTATAGTGGAGATAGCATGTATCCTTGTCTTGACACCCACATGAAAGGAAACAAAACCAAAATATCTCCATTAAATATGATGATTTCTGTAGATATACTGTAAATACCCTTTTTTGTTGTTGTTGTTTTAAGAAAGTGTCTTTCTTCTCCTTTGCTAAGAATTTTTATCTTAACTGTGTAGAAAATCATATTGAGTGCTTTCTCAGCCCAAATTGAAAGATTAATATTTTGATCATTTTATGTGGTGGTTATTAATTGCATTAATAACTTTCCAAGCTGAACAATCCCTACACACCTTAGATTAACTCTACTTGGCCACAAATTAGCTAATTTTAACACACTATTAGATATAATTAGCTAATAGGATCTTTGCTTTTATGTTCATGAATGAAATTGACCAACAGTTTTGTTCTCCTGTATTGTTACTGAGTTTGAGTACCCAGATTATATTAACCTAATGAAATGAATTGGACAACTTTCCAATTTTTCTATTTTTTGAGGAAAAAAAAATTGTATGATACATGTTTCCTGAAAACTTACAGAACTTAGACCTAATAGCATCTGGCCTTGACTTTTTCTGGGAGAAGGAGAGTTGTGATCATTATTTCCAGAAATATATTAATTTCATCAAAGTTTTCTATTTTTGGTGTATATTGGTCCATTACACACTTGTAGAATTTTGCTTATATTTAGTTATTTCCTCTTTTGCTTTCTGCTATTGTTTATTTGCTTCTTCTCTCTTCTTTTTTTACTCAATTGGTATCATCAGAAGTTTGTTTCTTAGTGTTTTCACATAACCTTATTTTTAATTGTTTCTTTTGTCATAACTTTATTCTTATTTTTATGTGCTCCTCTCTTTTCCTTTTGTTTTTGGATTTAGTTTGTTGCTCTTTTCCTAGCTTATTCAGATTTTAGCTCATTTGTTTTCCATCTTTCTTTTTTTTCATCTTTCTTATATTCTGCTTAATGTTCATACTTTGGTACATTTTCTCTACATTTCAGCAGCAAACAGATTTCAACTCAGTGTTTTCATTGTCATTCAAATGTAAGAATTTCACATTTTAGCATGTAATTTCAGCCTTAAATCAATGGGCAAAGGTAATATGTTTTTAGAGATAGGGAATTTTTCCTAAATATTTTTGTTTGACTTCTAATTTTATCATACTGTAGTTATAGAATATAGATGGTATGTTGCTAATTATTTGAAATATTTTGAAACTTCTTTATGGAACTGGGTATATGACCATCATTGGTAAATGTTTCCTGTGTATTTGAGAATATGTATTCAATGTTCATTTGATATCAAGTTCTAGACATATATCTAGTACATCTAACTTAGTCATACCATTGAAATCATCTCTACCTTTTTAGTTTTCCATGTATCATATATCCATTTCCATAAAATGTGTGTTTGTTTACTATGACTTTCCATATCAGGTGTTGTTCCTTTTTATACTAAGAGGCTATAGTCTCAGCTTACTTTTTTATGCATATTTAACATCTCTTTGATGATAATTTTCATTTTAACCTTTTATCTTTTTCTTATATTAAAATTTCTAGTTGATATTTTTAAGATATATCTTTTGCATGCCTTCTATCAATTTTTTCTGCATTTTATTGTGTGTGTATGTGTGTTTTAAATGAGTATCTTTTAGACAACATTGCTAACTTTTATTTTTAATACAATCTGAGAGTCATTGTCTTTTATTATTGTTTTCCCTATTTTAATTAACAAGTTTTACCATAAATTAATATGTTACTACTGTACTAGATGTTTTCTACCTACTGCAATTAATTTTATTTTATGTTTCCCATTTCCCTGATTTTAATTAGATGTTTTTATGAACTAATTATATATGCATTCTATTTTTATTATTTTGATGGTCATTAATTCGTTAAGATTCTTTCAACAAATTTTTTTTTACCATTGACTATGTCCTTGTCAATGTTCTAATCAGGGGGGAATAAAACAGATTAATATTTTATTTATGTTTCCTTATCAGTGTCTATGACTTTGTGAATAATTATGTTTCGCCCTGAACAGGAAAAAAATGTTAATACGGTTCCCTCTCCCATCTTCCGTTCTTCCCCTAACAAGTTTTAGTTTTAGATTTTTGTGCTTATATAAGTGATTAAATTATTAATTTTTCAGACACCAATAAATTCTGCTTATTTTTACACATTCATCCCTTCATAGCAATTTCTTGCTTATAAAATCAGATCCTTCTTTTCAAAAGTTAAACATTTAAGAATTTTAAGAATTCTTTTAAAGAGATTCTTCATGTTGCTTGATTCTCTGATAACTAATATCTTTATTTTTGCTCTAACATTGAAGTGATACCTTAGCTGAATACAATATCAGATTCAAATCCTTTTCCTTGTAAACTTTCTTGCATTCAGTGTTGCTGTTGTCAAGGCTAATAGGTATTGGATTTTAGTTTCCCTCTGAAAGAGAAGTTTTAGTTTCCTTCTGAAAATTGTAAGTGGTTTCCTTTGTGGGTTTCTTTTTTTTTTTTTTTTTTGGAGAGAGTACAACACATGCATGGGGGGTGGAGGGGGATGGGCAGAGGGAGAGGAAGAGAGAGTCTTAAGCAAGCTCCAACCCCAGCTCAGAGCCTGATGTGAAGCTTGATCTCATTACCCTGAGATCATGACCTGAGCCAAAATCAAGAGTCAGACCCTTAAAATGAGCCACTCAGGCACCCCTCCTTTGTTTTTAATAATCTTAAAAGTTGCTATAATATATCCATATAAGAAAGTTTTTCTTCCACTTATATCTCTTGTTCAGTTCTTTATGTACTGTTTTAAATGGAAGTCTTACATCTTTCATTAATTTAAAGAAATTATCAGTATTTTTTTCTTCAAATATTTTCTTTATATGTGTATCCTCTTTTTCCTTCTAGATGGGTATTGATATTTCTATTATTAGTCTCCATATCTTTTGACTTTTTCCCATACATTCCATCTCTTTATTCCCTGCTAATACCTTCTGAAAGAGTCCTTCAATCTTATCTGTCAGCTCAGTAAATCATCCTTCAAATATATTCAACAGATTCCCTTCACTGGCAATAAGTAATTAGAAAATGAAATGGAAAATAGATGCTATTTGTGATAACAATGAAAGCTATCAATTGCCTAGGAAATAATCTAGCAGAGATTGCCTGAGAGGCTTAGTGAGATTTTTAACAATTCTATTAAAAGATATCGAAGTAGATATGAATGCAGAGATATAATACACTCATGAATACAATGGATAAAATTTTAAAGATTTTAATTGTCATCAAATCTATAAATTCATCATTATTCAATTCAACACCACAGCTAAATTTGGGAGAAACTTGACAAATTTCTTCCAAAGTTTATACAGAAAGATAAATTTCCATGAATACGTTTCAAAAAGTACAAAGATAGGAAATTCATACTATTGGATAGTAAGATTACAGCACCAAATGATAAAACCATCAGGGTGGTACTACTGCAGGTAGGGATTGATTGACTGAAGGAATAGAAAAACAAGGGTTTTAAACAGATCCCTTGTTATGTGATAAAGGTTAGATTACATAACCATGAAGAAATGATGGATATTTTTGTAAATGAAACTAGAAACTTAACTTACTATTTAAAGAAAAATAAAATTGGACCTCTAGCACATACTTTTACAAAAATAAATAAATAAATAAATAAATAAATAAATAAATAATAAATAAATAACCCCAAATGGATAAAAGACCTCAGTATGAAAGTGAAGGAATCAAGTGAACCACAGATTATGTTTACCAGAGCAAGATAGAAAAGCCCAAATCACAAGAGAAAAGCCAACATAATTTGACTCATATGAGAATTGGGCAATGCAAGAAAGAATTTCTATGAATAAATGTCACTCACAGGTTGTGCCTCTGGGAGAAAGACCAGAAGAAAGAGCAGATTTATTCTGGAGTGTTCTTGAAGTCAACCCTGTGAAAGGGAGAGAAGGGGAACAAAGTAGGGTTGGGTTAGAGGTAAATGTAGGGCTCTGATGCAGTATCAGTAAAAGCTTTTTTTCTGAAACTAGAGAGAGGCTGAGCCTAAACATCCCTACATTGACTGGTTCCAAGTCATCCCTGAATTGTGCCTAGGAAGGGAGTGTGAATTTGGGTGAGGTAATTTGTTTTTAGCCAAGGCAGTTCCTAATGATTATTATGGGCTCTCTGCAAGTATCTCTTTTCATCACTGGGAGAATAACCCCTCTGGTCCTGAAGAAGGATCTGAGTGACATACCACAGATTCCATTAAAGTAAAAAGAATGAGATTAAAGTGGTAGTCAGGGATTACATATTTACAATGAATAAATAATAAGAATTCATATATAACATATCCAGTGACTTCCACAGAACCCAGAAAAAAATCAAAGGAAAAAAATAACAGAAGTAAAAACTTAAATGATTACTATGTAAAGTTACCCTAATCTCATTAATGAGAAGAATGAAGAGATATATATTAAAGATGTTGACCTCAGCATTGTTCTAGTAAAGAATTGGAGTAACTTAGCTATTGAATGCTTATGAAATTAGTTGATAACATATAGCACATGTATTATAATAGAATGATGTGCATTAGGCAGAAGAAACAAACCAATTAACTGTATATAAAAAAAGAATAGATTTTAAAATACATATAATGTTGACTGTGAAAAGTAAGAAACAAAATAAGAATTTAACAATGATAACATCTTATAAATTTAACAAAGCATGTAAAACAAGTATATTTTTGTGTTTGAGGATAGCATGTCTAAAGCAAGATATGCAACATGTTTTGGAAGGCTGTGATGGATTAGTTGTCACCAGATTTACCCTATTATCCTTAAAAAACTATAAATGCTGATTAACATATATAAAGCAATTGTTTGCAGGCATTGGGCAGAACCAATCCAGGCCTACAATCTTTAAGAGAAGAAAAGTGTATGAAGTGAGTCTTCTATTCTCCCCTGTTTTCTGTCTGAAGGTATTTTTCAATCCACAGCAAAGGGAAATAGAGTACAGACAGTGGAAGTCTAATTGAGCAGGAAACACAAATTTGAATGTAAGGCTGCTGAAGTGGCTGGGACTGAAGTGGAAAGAATCACAGGAAAAAGCTCCCCAAATCTGCATAATTATTCATGTTCTTGGCCAACTTCTAAATTACCCATGCACAAAATGAGACTCTTAGAGATGGTATTTATTGCTTTCTCTAGGGATTTTTATATTAATAATTAATTTTTAGTTTTATTTTACTGTGATTAGAGAAAATGATCTTTTTAAATTTTTTTAAAAAGATTCATTTGAGAGAGTGAGAGATGGGGGAGAGGCAGAGGGAGAGGCAGAGAGAATCTCAAGCATCCTCCCCGCTGAGCATACAGTCTGATGTGGGGCTCGATATCATAACCCTGAAATCATGACCTGAGCTGAAACCAAGAGTCAGACATTTAATTGACTGAGCCACCCAGGTGCTCCAAGAAAATGGTCTTGATTAGAGCATCCTTTCTTTCTTCCCCAAGAGGGAAAGCACAAGAGTAATCAATCAAAGTCTCTCAAAATGGTTGCCAGATTCAAGCACCAAAACTATTTAAAGTAAGAGGGTTAGTGAAACTAACAAAAGTGCTAGTACTGCAACTAGTACCCCAAAGCCATGATTGATATATATCCATCATCTTTCTCCTCCACCACTCATTTCACATTTTTTTCAAAGGACTGTCAGGGACAAAGTGAAAATTTGTCCTTAGTCATAGAAGGAATGTTGTGGCATGTTACAGATCACTAGGGCTCCAAAACTGTGGAGTCTCTTGAATCTTCATGAGGCTTATCTCCACTTTCTTGATATAACATCTTATTAACATATCTTCTATACTTTCCACTTCCTGCTCACTAAGTCTGATTACCATGATGTCATCAGTATACTGGGCTAGTAGCATGTTCTATGGCTTGTCAAAATGATCAAGATACCTGAATTCTCCATTATGACAGAGAGCAGGACAGTTAGCATCCCTGGGCTAGTGAGTAAATGTGAACTTCTGTTCTTACCATGTGAATAAAAACCAAACTTGATCCTCCTTAGTAAAAAGAATTGGAAAAAAAATATATTTGTTTGCAAGATCAGTAGCCCTGTAACAAGTGCCAAAGCCTGTGTTAATTTATTACCACTTAACCAAGCAGTAGACATAATAGTAGCTACTATGGCAGACGGTAGAGTGCAGTAGCTGTTATTGGGGTTGCCACTTGGATAAATTTATAATAATATACACATCTGCCAAGATCCATTTCATTTTTTGCAGAATACATATAGTTGAATTAGATGGAAATATTATGTGAACCATCACCCCACATCCTCTGTCTTTGATACTGGTATTAATTTCAGCAATTTTTCTCATAATATAGTATTACTTCTGATTTATAATTTTCCTCAGGATAGGAGTGTGATTTCTGGGGTTCTACTTGGCTCTTGATGACCGAGTGGCTCTTATTCCATAGACCATAATGCCAGCTACAAAATACTTCTCTCTCAATAATGTACACATGGACCAAGGAAATAACAACAGGTTAGGACCAAAGATACTTTGATACACTGTGAAATGGACTTGAGCCAAATTCTGCCTGGCCTCCAGAAGCTCCCATTTAACCAGAGAACCATGGTGTTGTTTCAGATCCCACGGCATCACTGTCAGCTCAGACCTTATAACTGACAGTTCTAGAAATGTCTGGATTTTCCAAATCCTCAGTGTCAGTTACCCAGGGAATGATTCCAGGTCCCTTTGGAGAATAATCAAGGTTATATTTACTGTATAAATTTCATATGGCATTGTAGGCTTCTTTCACAAGGGAACCATGTGCTTTAATTAATGAGTTCCAAATCTGAGAACTGATTTAGATCTGGAAATTGAGTGAGAAGGCACATTTTCCCATTTTAGCAGCTGATGACAATCTTCTCCCTAACATCTTTTTTTCTTTCTCTCTCTTTCTCGTAAGTATCTACCCATCTATCTCATGTCTAAGAACACCATGACCTATTGGCTATTACCACAGGTCTCTGAAAGTCAAGGCAACTTGATGGCAAGCTGACAATTACATCCTCCATGCCTCTGATGATGATTTAGTGTTATGCCCTGGCCTCATTGCCATTGATATTAAGGAGCCCGGTTTGATAGCAACAACCTGCTCTGTCCATCACAGCCTTCAGAGTGCAGCTACCACCAACCAAGCTTTTTAAAGGTGTTGGTGCCCACATGTAGCACATTCCTATGGGGTGTCTTCTGGGCCCACACAAGAATCTTAATCAGGTCATGGGTGATTAAGCCTTACATAGTAAATCTATTCTAATATAACCATCTCCTTGAGTCTTTTCTTTTTTTTTAAGATTTTTTTCTTTATTTGACAGAGAGAGAGAGACAGTGAGAGAGGGAACACAAGCAGGGGGAGTGGAGGAGGGAGAAGCAGGCTTCCTGCTGAGCAGGGAGCCCAATGCGGAGCTCGATCCCAGGACCCCAGGATCATGACCTGAGCCAAAGGCAGACGCTTAATGACTGAGCCACCCAGGTGCCCCCATTGAGTCTTTTTAACCCCTTCTGCAATATCATAAAAAATTTCTGGATTTTTTATCCTATTTTCTTTGTTCAAGCTTCAAGAAGCTATCCTAGCAAAATTTGGGGGGATAGACTCCAGCGTTGTTTCCAGATCATCAATTCTGAGACATGTGTAAGTGCTTCCATTCAATCAATTCTCTCATAACCAGCATTATGTTCCACCCCTTCAGGAATAACTCTCTCAAGCTCTGCTCTCGTATTCGCTTCTCAAGCATTATGTACTCTAGATCCATCCATATTGTTGCATATGGCAAGATTTCATTCCTTCTTAAGGCTGAGTAATATTCCTAAATTATATGTATATTTTGTTTCCATACTTTGGCTATTTTAGATAAAGCTGCAATAAATGTAGGGATGCATTTGTCTTTTCCAATTATTTTGTTTTCTTTCAGTAAATACCCCAGTAATAGAATTACTGGATCATGTGGTAATTCTATTTTTAATTTTTTGAAAAACCTCCTTAGTGTTTTCCACAGTGGCCGCACAGTTTGCATTCCCACCAACAGTGCACAACGGTGCCTTTTTCTCCACATCATTGCCAATACTTTTTGTTTTTAGTGTTTTTGATTTTAGTCATTCTACAGGTTGAAGTGATATATCATTGTAGTTTTGATTGGCATTTCCCTGATGCTGAATTATGTTTAGCATCTTTTCATGTGTCTCTTGGTCATTTGTACATCTTCTTTTGAGAAATGTCTGCTCATGTCTTCTGCCCATTTTTTAACTGCATTATTTGTGGGGTGTTTTTGGTGTTGAGTTATATAAGTTTTTATATTTTTTGGATATTAACCCTTTATCAGATATGTCATTTGCAAATATCTCCTCCCATTCAGTAGGTTGTCTTTTAGTTTTGTTGGTTGTTCTCCTTGCTGTGCAGAGTTTTTTATTTTAAGGTAGTCCCAATAGTTTATTTTTGCTTTTGTTTCCTTTGACTCAGGAGACAGATGTAGAAAAATGTTGCTACAGATGATATCAGAAAAATTACTGCCAGTGTTCTCTTCTAGGATTTTTATGGTTTTAGGTCTCACATTTAAGTTTTACATCTATTTTGACTTTATTTTTGTGTATGGTATATGACAGTGGTCTAGTTTCCTTCTTTTGCATTTAGCTGTCTAGTTTTCCCAACATTGTTGAAGAGACTGTCTTTTTCTCATTGCACATTCTTGCCTGCTTTGTCGTGGATTAACTGGCCATATAATTATGGGTGTATTTCTGGGCTCTCCCTTGTGTTCCATTGATTTAGGTGTCTTTTTTGTGCCAGTAGTGTACTGTTTTCATTACTACAGTTTTATAGTGTATCTTGAAATCTGGGATTGTGATACTTCCAGTTTTATTCTTTTTCAAGATTGCTTTGTCTATTTGAAGTCATTTGTGATTCCATATAAATTTTACATTTATTTGTTCCAGTTCTATAAAAAAATATACTGCTGGTATTTTGATAGGGATTGCATTAAATTTGTATATTACTTTGGATAGTGTGAACATTTTAACAATGTTTGTTCTCCCAATCCATGAGCATGGAATATCTTTCCCATTTGTTTGTGTCATATTCAATTTCTTCCATCGATGTTTTTTAGTTTTCAGAGTACAGGTCTTTCACCTCCTTGGTTAAGTTTATTCCTAGGTATTTTATTATTTTTGGTGCAATTGTAAATGGGAGTGTTTTCTTATATGTCTTTCTGCTACTTCATTATTAGTGTATACAAATGCAACAGATTTCTGTATATCAATTTTGTATCCTGTGACCTTAGTGAATTCGTTTATCAATTCTAATAGTTTTTTTGTGGCGTCTTTAGGGTTTTCTCTATATAGTATCATGTCATCTGCAAACAGTGAAAGTTTTACTTCTTTCTTACCAATTTTGATCCCTTTTATTTCTTTTTCTTGTCTGATTACTGTGGCTAGGAGTTTTAGTACTATTTTTAATAAAAGTGATGAGAGTAAACATCTTTGTCGTTTTCCTGATCTTATGGGAAAACCTCTGGTTTTCACCAATAAGTATGATGTTAGCTGTGGGTTTTTCACATATGGCCTTTACTATGTTGAGGTTTGCTCCCTCTAAATATAGTTTTCTGAGAGATTTTTTTTTTTCCTGAATCAATGATGTACACTCTTAAGTACTTTTTCTGCATCTATTGAAATGACCATATGGTTTTTATTCTTTCTCTTGTTGAAGCAATATACCGCGTTGATTGATTTGCAACTATTGAACCACTCTTGCATCCAAGGAATAAATTGCACCTGATTGTGGTAAATGATTTTTTAAATGTATTGCTGGATTTGTGTTGTAATATTTTGTTAAGGAATTTGTATCTATATTTATCAGAGATATTGGTCTGTAGTTCTCTTTTTTGTAGTGTTTTTATCTGGTTTTGATATCAGGGTAATGCTGGCCTCATAGAATGAATTTGGAAACTTTCCTTCCTCTTTTATTTTTTTGGAATAGTTTAGAAGAATAGGTATTAACTCTTCTTTAAATGTTTGGTAGAATGCACCTTTGAGGCTGTCTGGTCCTGAACTTCTTTTTTGGGAATTTTTAGATTATAGATTCAATTTCAATCCTGGTAATTTGTCAATTTTCTATTTTTTCCTGATTCAGTTTTGGGATGCTATATGTTTCTAGGAATTTATCCATTTTTTTAGGTTGTCCAATTTTTTGGCATATAATTTTTCATAATATTCTTTTAAAATCCTTTTTATTTCTGTGGTGTTGGTTGTTATTTCTCCTCTTTCATTTCTGAGTTTGTTTATTGGACTCCTCTTTTTTTTTTTAGTATTTATTTGGTTTATTTCTTATCTAATCTTTATTATTTCTTTCTTCTACTGGTTTTGGGTTTTGTTTATTTTTTTTCTCCTTTTCTAGCTCCTTTAGATTTAAAGTTAGGTTGTTGGAGATTTTTCTTGCTTCTTGAGATAGGCCTTTATTGCTACCAACTTCCCTCTTAGAACAGCTTTTGCTGCATCTCAAAGATTTTGGACTGTTGTGTTTTCATTTTCATTTGTTTCTATGTATATTTTGCTTTCCTCCTTGATTTCTTGGTTAACCTTTTCATTGGTTAGTAGTATGTTATTTAACCTCCATATATTTCTGTTTTTCCCATATTTTTTCTTGTGGTTGATTTCTAGTTTCATAGTGTTGTGGTTGGAAAAGATGCATGGTATGACTTCAATCTTTTTACATTTGTTGGGGCTTGTTTTGTGGCCTGATATGTGATCTATTCTGGAGAATATTCCATGTGCAGTTGAGAAGAATGTGTATTTTGCTGTTTTAGGATGAATTGTTCTGAATATATGTTTTATTCATGTGGTCCAGTGTGTCGTTCAAAGCCACTGGTTCCTTGTTGATTTCCTGTTTGATCTCACTAATGTAGTAGGGTGTTAAAGTCCCCTACTATTATTTATTACTGTTGATTGTTTCCTTTATGTTTGGTATTACCTGCCATATGTATTTGGTTGCTCCCATGTTGGGTGCATAAATATTTACAATTGTCATATCTTCTTGTTGGATTGTTCTCTGTATCATGATATAGTTTGTTTCTTTGTCTTGTTACAGTCTTTGATATAAGTATTGCTACTCCAGCTTTCTTTTCACTTCCATTTGCATGATAAATGCTTTTCCATCCCTTTGCTTTTAATGTGCTTGTGTCTTTAGGTTTGAAATGAGTCTCTTGTAGGCAGCATTTATATAGGTCTTGCTTTTTATCCAGTCTATCATCCTATGTCTTTTGATTGAGCATTTAGTCCATTTACATTCAAAGTAATTACTAATAGGTATGTACTTATTGCTCTTTTTTCCTAAGATTTTATTTATTTGTTTGAGAGAGAGAGTGAGCAAGCATGAGCAGCAGGAAAGGGCAGAGGGAGAAGCAGACTCCCCGCTAAGCAGGGATCCCAACCTGGGGCTTGATTCCAGGACCCCGAGACCATGACCTGAGCTAAAGGCAGCCACTTAATTGACTGAACCCCCCAGGTGCCTCATTATTTCTATTTTGTTACTTATCTTATGGTTATTTTTGTAGTTCTGTTTCTTTCTTCTCTTGCTCTCTTCTCTCATAGTTTGAGGGCTTTCTTTAGTGATATAATTAGATATCAGTTTTTGATATCTAATTATATTAGATATAATTAGATAGCAGTTTTTGATTTGTGGTTACTGTTAGGTTTATATGTAATATTGTATTCATATAGTAGTCTAAATTAAGTTGATGGTTGCTTAAGTTTGAACTCATTACTCCTCTCCCTCCATTTTTTAGGTATATAGTTTCATACTTTACATACTTATTTTATTTTATTTTATCTATAAAAATCGACTGATTTTTATAGATATATTAATTATATTGCTTTATTTTCCCCACATCTTTTTTTGCTCTTATAGTCTTTCCTTTCCACTCATGAGTCCCTTTTATCATTTCTTGTATGGCTGGTTTTGAGGTCATGAATTCCTTTAACTTTTGTTTGTGGAATCTCTTTATCCTTCTTTCTATTGTGAATGATAGCCTTGCTGAATAGAGTATTCTTGGCTGCAGGATTTTTCCTTTCAGTAGTTTGAATATATGAAGTCTATTTCTTCTGGTCTGCAAAATTTCTGATGAAAAATCAGCTGATAACCTTATTGGGTTTCCCTTGTATGTAACTGTTTTCTTTTCTCTTACTGCTTTTAAAATTATCTTATCACTACTTCTTGCCATTTTAATTACTATGTATCTTGTGCAGCTTCTTGGGTTGATTTTATTGGGAACTCTCTTTTCCATCTGGATCTAGATTTCTGTTTCCTTCCCCAGATTTTGGAAGTTTTCAGCTATTATTTCTTGAAAAATATTTCCTGCCCTCTTTTCTGCCTCTCTTTTTTCCTTCTGGGATCCGTATAATGTGAATGTTATTATGCTTGATGGTGTTGCTGAGTTCCCTAAGTCAATTTTCATTTTTTATTATTTTCTCTCTCCTGTTCAGCTTGATTGCTTTCCATTACTCTGTCTTCCTGATAGCTGATTCATTTTTCTGCTTCTTCTGGTCTAGCATTAATTCCATTTAGTGTATTTTTAATTTCAGTTTATAAAGTTTTTCATTTCTGATTTGTTCTCTTTTGTTTTCTTTCTCTTTGTGGAGGGTCTCACTGAGGACCTCTACTCTTTTCTCAAGTCCAGTGAATATCTTTATGACCATTACTTTAAATTCTTTATCAGCCATATTACTTATCTCTGTTTTGTTTTGCTCTCTTGCTTTGTTTTTGTCCTCTTCTTTCATTTGGGACGTATTCCTCTGTCTCCTCATTTTGTCTAACTCTCTGTGTCTCTGTGTTAAGAAAGTCAGCTATATCCCCTGCTCTTGAAAGTAGTAGCCTTATGAAGAAAGTCCTGTAGTGCTCTACAGTGCAGTGTCCCCTGTTCATCAGACCCTGGCGGTTCAGGGGTGTCTCCTATATGTGTTCCATAACTCCTACTATTAAGGCTGAGTTGCTTTTGCCTTCAGTCCAGTCATTGGCAATGGCTCTCTTTGTCTGTTGTGGGCAGGGTTTGGTCTCTGTGTTGTTAGTGGGCCAGTTAGGAGACAACCTGGGCTTGAGTTGAGTCAGATGAGGCACTGGCCAGAGAGGCAGTAGCACTGAACTACAGGGTGTATTCCCTGTACTGTCCCTTAAGAAGCTTTTATTGGTGGGTGGGGTTGTAGTCACACCAGATGTCTGCCCCTAGGCCATTGCTGGGGCTACAGTTAGATTGGTATGTGTGGTTGTCTTCCATTCTCTCCAGGGCAGGAGTTACTTTGGAATGGTGCTGGCCCCTGTCAGGGCTGCTTGTACATTGACAGTCTTGTGGCACCACTTTGGATAAACTCCTGCCAAAGGCATATGGGAAGTGGCTGGTCTGCAGGGGAACAGAGGGTGGGACACATGGTGCAGCAGGTCCATGCTGGTCCACTGTGGAGTTGCCCGCGGCCACTTGAGAAAACTCCTGCTAAAACCTGTTGGGTTGGAGGGGTGGGTCCACAGAAGAGTGCAGGGGTGTGGTATACTGTTTTCAAGCTAACTGGAGAGTTGGTGCTATGCTGGTTCCCACAAGTGTCCATGTATCCATGCTAGGGGGGCAGGGGGTGGGAGGAGGGAAGTGGTGTCCCCCAGGTCTTTTGTTCTTGGAGAAGTCTCCCAAAGAAATCCTGCCTTTCCAGCACATGCTCTGAGACTAGTAAATAAATCTCCTTCCCATATACCCCAGGTATTTTTCACACTGTTGTTCTATGCTGTATATCAGTGGGGCTGTTTTTTGTGCTGTCTCTTTAAAAGCATGGACTTCACCCTCCTGGCTCTCCTAGAGCCGAGCCCACTGATTTTTAAAAAGTTTCAGGTGTTAATTCCCACTGATTTTTAGTCTCCTCTGGTTTTCAAAGCTGAGTGTTATGGGCATTCATCTTCCCAGTGTGGGACCCCCATGCTTGGGGTGCCTATTGTGGGGGTCTGGTCCTGTCAACCATCTGTGCCTACCACATCCCTCCCTCCTATGGACAGTTCTGCAGGTCTATTTGGCTCCCAACTGCTTTTCTGCCCTTTCTAACCTCTTTGATGTACTCTCTTCTTTCCATTTAGTTGTGGAGAGTCTGTTCTGCCATTCTTTGGGTCATTTTCTGGGTTATTTACACTGATATGGGTGTTATCTAGCTCTATCCATGGGACAAGGTGAGCCTAGGCTTCTCCTATTCTGCCATTTTCCTGAGATGTTACTTTATATTCTTTGAGAAAGGTCTTGGTTATATAATTTTTTTTAGCTTCAAATTTAACAAATTTAACCTCTCTCCTATGTAAAACAAGAACTTTACTGTGCTTTTTCTAATGCATCCCTATACGTACAGATCTTTGTTAATTTAATATGGGTGTAGATTATAGGTAAGAGGTACAAAATTTTTTTTTTAGAATTACATATCTTTTTTTTCAAGTGACATTTGTTACACTTGTTTCAAATGTTAACGTGTACACAAATTATTTGGATTCACTCATATCAAGGCTCACTATAAAAACATTTATTCAAAATTTTCCACTTTTTACTTCTCAATTTTAATTCTTGACCCCCTGAATTATGTGTTAAACTTTTCAGTTTCTACATCAGTGTGGTAATTTATAAACACTTGCATATCAGAAAATGAAGATTTCCATTGTCATTTTCTACCAAGCCTTGTCACTTTGCAGAAAAGGAAAAAAAAAATCCATTATTTCTTAGTGTTTGATGTTACACAGGTTTAATTTTAAAGCCAGCCTGGAATTTGCTTTAGGTTTCTTGTATTTTGTCTGGTCCCTAAGTAACCTACATATCTTTGGGCCTGGATTTTAGTAATTTTTTTATCCTTAGTATTTCACCAAGTTTACCAGGGTATCTGAGATACTAAATATTTTGAACTAGATTGTTTCATTTCTAGGTATTTTAAAGTACTTAATTTTGCTTCTTATACGTAAAATCATTTTAGAAAGTATTTTAGAGTAAGTCCTTTCTTCACTTGTGCAGAAGAATTTCTTTCATAAGTCTGTTTTCATCTGTTTTTATTATTATTATTATGGGTTGTTTATTTGCTTATATATTGTTCTTTGTGCTTATCCTTGAAAAAGGAATGCTCAATCCTTTTAATGGGTCTGGTTTAGTCTATTAAAGTGGGAAAGGATTCCTGTAGATGTCTCTCACTACCTCCTTGAGTGCTAATAGAAGGTTCCTTTTATTCTTGAATTGGAAGGCAAATATACATAACTTCCAGAACAACTTCTAGGTTTTAGCAGCCTTGACTGTAGTAACTTGGGATCTCACTCTATTGCCTGGTTCACTTCTCTAGGATGATCATTTATTTTGGATTATTCTAATTTTTTTTTCTCCTGAAATAACATGAAAATCCTTTACTTTTCAAGAATTGCTCACAAGCACTGTCCTTGGCTACAGTACAGTTTCCATGCACCACTTTCCCCCCTTACTTCCCTTTATTCCCCCCTCAGCTTTATTGAGGTACAAAAATTAAGGACAAATTTGTATATATTTAAGATGTACAATTTGATGTTTTGATATATATATATAGTAAAATAATCACCTTAATCAAGCTGATTAACATTTATCACTTCAGTTACCATTTCAAAAATTGTGTGTGTGTGTGTGTGTGTGTGTGTGTGTGTGTGTGGTGAGACACTTATGATTTACCCTCTTAGCAAATTTCACCTAGGTCCAATACCAGTTCAGGGAAGTCTTTTATTCTTCTCTGCCTACCAAACTCCCCAGGGCATCCCCGTCCCCAGTCCCTCTTTATTCATATTGCTTTACCAGGAACTGAATTTTTTGAGTTTGAGGGCTATAGGTACTTAGAGGGTAGTAAAGTCTAAGGCAGTAAAGTCCCGAGGTATCACTGAAAGTAGATTTTAGTAAATGGACAGTAGTTCAAATCTGTGGTTGGCAAAATCCCTGCATCTCTGTACGAGGGATGGGTAGTGCATGTGAACTGCAACCTTGCTCAGCCTTCTTCTTCTTAGGTACTGCTCATGCTTGAGGGGAAAAGTATATGATGGCTCCAGTGGTTTCTCAGTCTAGCCAGTGTTCAGACCCTGAGAAACAGTTGTTTTAACCTTTTTCAAAATGTTTTGACTTAGTAACTTCTTTAAAAAAGATTTTATTATTTATTTATTTGAGAGAGAGCATGAGAGAGCACAAGCAGGGGGAGCAGCAGAGGGAGAGGGAGAAGCAGGCTCCCTGCTGAGCAGGGAGCCTGATGTGGGACTTGATCCCAGGACCCTGGGATCATGACCTAAGCAGAAGGCAGACACTTAACCAACTGAGCTACCCAGGTGCCCTGTGACTTAGTAACTTTTAATCTTCTGTCATATTAATGGAAAGTTGAGAAAAGTTATTTCCGAGATAGTTTAAGTGGTAAAGTTTAAGCCATATTTATTCTTAGCACAAATAGCATCTACATCAGTAATGATTTTTACCAAGGAAATGTAATCTAAAGGCTTAATTTATTAATAAGTGAAATGTTTATATTACTCCCCCCAACTTAAAGATTTCTGTGTATTAATTTTTGATATCATGAGTTATAAGAAATATATATATTTGGTCTTCATCCATGTGTCCTGGCTCAAAGCTCCCAAAACCCATGAAACTTCCTGAGCAGTAAGAGCAATAGGAACATCTTTTCTTATAATATTTGGTCTCTTGTCCTCAGCTCCTGAAATGGATTCAGAGCCATAAAAATGAAATGGGTGTACAGTTATTCATAACAGGCTCCTTTCCACAACTGGGCTTATGAGGTAACTTCTGGAAAGCAACTGAGGATGGGGGCTTATTATCAGAGGAACCAAGATGAATACAGGGTTGAAACTTTCAGTCCTAACCCTGATCCCCACCTTGACTTCTAGGGAGGGGCAGGAGAGGGCTAGAGGCTGAAAAAAATTGTCAATGACTAATGATTTAATCAATAATGCCCATGTAATGAAGGCTCCATAAAATCCCAAAAGGACAATGTTCAGAGAGCTTCTGGGTAGGTGAACGTGTAGAGATGTAGGGAGAGTGGTGCATCACAGAGGGCATGGAACCTCAAAGTCCTTTCCCCATACCTTGCTGAGAAACCACTGGAGGCCATCATATACTTTAAAAAAAATAAACAAAATAGACAATACTTTCGCTAGATTCACCAAGAAAAAAAGAGAGGCCTTAAATAACTAAAATCAGAAATGAAAGATGAGATGTTAAAACAGATACCACTGAAATACAAAGGATCAAAGAAAAGTAGTATGAACAATTATAAGCCAACAAATTGAACATATGAGATATGGATAAATTCCTAGAAATATACAGCCTACCTAGACTGAATAATGGAGAAATAAAGCATCTGAACATAAGAATAATTAAGGAGGTTGACTGAATCAGTTGTCAAAAACCTCCCACCAAACAAAAGCCCATACCAAATGGCTTCACTGGTGAATTCTATGTAAGACTTTTTTGTTTTTTCCTACTGAAGATTTAAAGAATTAATACCAATCTTTCTTAAACTCTTCCAAAAAAAAAAAAAAATCAAAGAGGAGGGAACATTTCCAAACTCATTTCATGAAGCCAGCATTACCCTGATACCAAAACCAGACAAGGACACCACAAAAAAAAATTACAGGCTAGTATTATTGATGATTATAGATACAAAAATCCTCAATGAAATATTAGCAAGCTGAATCCAACAATACATTAAAAGGATGATATGCCGTATTGAGTGGGATTTATTCCAGGGATGTAAAGATGGTTCAACATTCACCAATCAATCAGTGTGATACACCACATCAATGAAATGATTAAAATCACATGGCTTTCTCAATATAGAAAAGGCATTTGACAAAATTTAGCATCCATTTGTGATAAAAACCCTCAAGAAAGTAGGTATACAAATAAAGTAAATGGGACAACACACACATACACCAGAAGCCTCCAATGGTAAGTTGAAGATAAATAAATCATTAAATCATTTTTAATGGGTTACATTAGGATTTATTCCCTAAGGAAGTGGATATTGAATGGAAAGGTTTAAAGAATAAATTAGAGAGGAGCATTGGGGTGGTTCAGTCAGTTAAGTATCTGACTCCTGTTTTTGGCTCAGGTCATGATCTCAGGGTCATGAGATCAAACTCCACATCAGGCTCCATGCTCAATGTGAGTCTGAGATTCTCTCTCTCCTCTGCATCTGCCCCTTCCCCCACTCAAAAAATACATAAAATCTTTTTTTTTTTTTAAAGATTTTACTTATTTATTTGACAGAGAAAGAGACAGCGGGAAAGGGAACACAAGCAGGGGGAGTGGGAAAGGGAGAAGCAGGCTTCCCGTGGAGCAGAGAGCCCGAGGCAGGGCTCCATCCCAGGACTCTGGGATCATGACCTGAGCCGAAGGCAGATGCTTAATGACTGAGCCACCCAGGCGCCCCCCAAATGCATAAAATCTTAAAAAAAAAAAGAATGAGTTAGAGATATGAGTTTGGGCATTGAGTGGCCTATAAAATCATGGTTCCTTCAGGCTCCTTGAGTATATGTAAATACACACACATGTGCATGTGGGCAAACACACAATACACCTAGAAAATAACAGGATTCACTGTAACAATGCATAGCAATGTTCAAATGTATTTAAGAGTTTGATAACTGACTGTGAGAGATCAATTTCAAAAACACGATGGGTAAAAAACTAATTTTTCTGAGATTTAATTGTGGTTAGGTATCTGTTAGTCTCTCATAGTAATCCTTTAAAATGGATACTTTTGCCAATTAATGGACATTATATGAATTGTGATGTATTGATATGCACGAAATAGAAGCCCATCTCTGTGCTTAAACTTGTAATAGCATTTTATTTTCCTCAGATAACAAGAAGTCTAAAGGAAGGGAGTCTAGGCCCCTTCTATCACTTTGTCCCATTATCCTCACAGGGAAGCTTTTATCTTCATGCTTGTCTAATCATAGAGGCAGGATGGCTTCTGCCTCTTCAGTTGTGCTGTAGGCTGGAGAAAGAGAAAGGGACAAAAAGAATGTTTGTATTAGAAAAACAAAAATAATGCCAGAAGTCTCTTAGCAGAAATATACTTCTATCTCATTGCCTGTACTTTTATTACATTGCTACTCTTGGCTGCAACAGAGTCTGAGAAGGTGAGTATTTTATCTGGGAACACTGCCAACCTGAACAAAAAGGGGTTCTGTCAGTAAGGGAGAACTGGAGAATAGCTCTTAGGTAGGAAATTAGGACTGTCAAAGGATTCACGGAATTCAGAGTGCTATATAATCACAACCAGTATTGTTAAAGTCTCAATTTTCAGAGTAATACTAAGCATTAATACTATTCATTTTTGTTATATTTTGGTGTTTTATTTTTTTATGAATAGCCATGGTTAGTAATGAAATATAAATACACGTTTTATAAACTTTATTACCTACATCATAGTAGTAAGAATGAGGTCATATAGGACATTAACAGCTTTTTATGCTAGAATTTTCTTTTTTTTAAATACACCTAATTAAATGGTAGTTTTAGGGTCCAATACGAATCTCCTTTGGACAACATCTAAATTCTGAATCATAGGACCTAAATCCAAATTCTAAAGATTTTCTAAGTTAATTACCATTATCAGTTTCAAATAACATTTCTTTAATGTCCACACACTGACAGTGGAATACCAAGTCCTAAATGAATTCTTTAAGCTAAATGTGGAACATTTATTCAAGAAATTCTTGTTTAAAAAAAAAAAGAAATTCTTATGTTTTGTATATCTTTTCTAGCCTTAATAAGTAAAACTCAGTATTTGTTAGATTAGTTTTTAAGGTATTAAAATTGTTACATCTTAAGAAACATTTTTTGACACTTACAAAAATACTTCTTACTGTATTCTTTCTTTGACTAAAATATGAATCTTAGTTTCTCTGGATTTCTCAAAACCAGTCTTTAGTATTGGTAATCAGGTTGGACAGATTTTTCAATAACATTTAAGTGGCAAGGGGAAAAGAGAAAATAAAGATAGAATATCTGTTCTAATGTTCTGTCTAAATGGTTCTCAGAAGTGAACATAGTACATTTTTCTGAATGCAAATCAAATACTTATACTTAATGTAATACGATATTACAGATTTACATCTAATTTCAAATCCTCTGTGAATTCAGTTAGAATTAATTCTATCTCATCTTACACATCTTATTGAATACACTTTTTTCAAATCTAATTCTGATCCTGGGATTTGAGATGATTTGTACTTTATAAACATTCACATGCAAATATGATAGGGTGTCACATATCATGTGCACATGGTGTTTAGATATGATTTTCTCCAACTATAAAGAAAAACATAGAATCTTGCATATAAAAACTTGACCCTTCGTTTATAGCTAAAAAATTTAGAAAGAATATAGAGAAATGCAATTAAGAGAATAATCAAGTAAGAATTTTTAAAAAACAAAATCTGCAAAAGGCAATGAGCTCCATCTGATACATGCACATAAGATAATGCACACATTACATAAAGATAAATGTGTATTTTTTGATATATGATACATGGATATATAAATCTACAATGATATTCTGAAGGAACAGAACTGACAAATGAAATCATTAAATAACTTTTTCTCTCACAATGTCCATTAAAGTGTGCTCCATAGGGTAATTCTTCTCCTTCCCCTGGATAAAATCTTGGTTGGTGTCCCATAGCTATCTTAAATAATAAAAATCCCTCTGGTACTTTAGTTACTTAAACTATTTCAATTCAGAAAGTGATAGGTACAGCCAGAGTATAATAAAAACTACAAGCTTCATTTAAAATTAAAGCTTTTGCACTCACCTAATCAGCCATGCAACAGAAGGCAGGCCTGTGGTATACAGTACAGCTTGGATAGATATTCCTCTATTTTCCCAACTTGTCTTTCTTTCTCTCTTCAATTGCTAACTTGCACTGTTTCTGATCACACCAGGGTTCAAGATGGTAGATAGAGTTAAGGGCACAGGAAAGCTCCTGCCTGCTGGTACTTTCATGATTTGCCATCATTGCTGTCTGGTTTGGCAGGTGTCAAAGCTGACTTTTGGTTTTTTTCCCTTGCAGGGTATTTCAGTTCTTTACAGGATTCCTCAGAGCATTTACTTCTCTCTCCATTCATTGGTAGGCATCTCTCACCTACAATTCACTGTGATTTGCTTCTCAGCAGGTCCATCTCTTCATAGACTCTCTTTTGGGATCCTTTGCTTATCAGGCAGTCCTTTTGGATAAAGCTCATTTAAGATGACTCCAGGCACCCTTATGATTATTGCAGCATTATTTATAATAGCCAAGATATGGAAACAACCCAAGTGTCCATTCATACCTGAATGGATAAAGAAAATGTGGTGTATATATATAAACGAGTATCATTCAGCCATAAAAAAAAAGTGAGATCTTGCCATTTACAACAATGTGGATGGACCTAGAGGATATAATGCTAAGTGAAATATATCAGAGAGAGGAAGACAAATACCATACAATTTCACTTATAGGTGGAATTTAAGAAACAAAACAAATGAACAAAGAAAAAAAAGACCCCCCCCCTCAAAAAAAGCCAGACTCTTAAATATAGGTAAAAACTGGTGGTTACCAGAGGTGGGTTAGGAAATGGGTGAAATAGATAAAGGGTATTGAGTACATGTATTGTGATGAGCACTAAGTAATATATAGAATTGGCAAATCATAAACAAACAAAAAACCAAACTTTTTTTTTTAAGATTTTATTTGACAGAGAGAGAGAGAGAGCACACAGGCAGGGGGAAGCAGCAGAGGGAGAGGGAGAAGCAGGCTCCCCAGGAAGCAGGGAGCCGACTCAGGGACTGATCCCAGGATGCCAGGATCAGGACCTGAGCTGAAGGCAGACGCTTAACCAACTAAGCCACCCAGGCGCCTCAAAAAACCAAACTCTTAAATACAAGAACAAACTGGTGGTTACTAGAGAGGAGGTGGATGGCGGGGATGGGTGAAATAGATGAGGGGTATTAAGTGTACACTTATCGTGATGAGCACTGAGTAATGTACAGAACACCTGAATCATTATATAGTACACCTGAAATGAACAGAACACGGTATGTTAATTATACTTCAACAAAAAAGTTTAATGACTACATTAAACTGTTTTAAAAAAGAAAGAAAAAAAATGACTCCAGGCCAACTTTTACCCCCATATGTGTGGCCCCCACCTTCACAATTTATCTATGGTCAATTTTCAGTTATAAATTACTTTTCAAAACAAAGCTCTCTATTCTGTTGTCACAACTGGTAGTTTTCATATGTATACAGATGTGTTAATTAATAAAACTGAAATTAAGTTCAAAGCATCACTGAGTCATAGTTGTTTTGCAATAATGAATATAGACCAGAAAAAAAACTGTATGTATAGTGAACATTATTTATTGCTTATTAAAAACATGGAGATCACTAAAATAGGCCAACATACTTCCTTTACAGATCAAAAAGCAAAGAATCAACCTAACAAAAGTTGTTTTTGGCCAAGGACAGTGCAAAGCTTTACATGATGCATTCAAGAAAGTACAGGGTCTAGAGTCAAACATATGTGGCTTTAAATACTCCATAATATATTAGTTATAAGAAGTTGACCAAGTTCAATAAAGTATGTAATCTGTTTCTTCTTCCATAAAATGGGGATAACAGTCTAGCAAATATATTGTTTTGATAATTAAATAAAATGCAAAACATATGATATATATCACATAATAACTCCTTATTCATTGTTAATTAATTTTGCCTTCTAACACTGGTCAAAAGAATTTTTTTTAAATTACAGTGGTGGCTTCTTTAGGTCTTCACCTTTTTTTTTTAAGTAGGCGCCCTGCTGCGTGTGGAGACCAATGTGGGGCTTGAACTCAATGATGCTGAGATCAAGACCTGAGCTGAGATCAAGAGTCAGATGCTTAACTGACTGAGCCACCTAGGTGCCCCTCAAGTATTCACTTTTAAAAAATGATTTCTGAAGTTAAAAAGAGCATTACATGAATACACACACACACACACACACACACACATATATTTACATTATTTTCAGGTCATTAAATTATTGCAATGCAATACTTAGCAAGTGCATATATGATGTGGTATTAAAATGGGAATCTTTGTTTTACTATACTACATAAAACAAATTTTAAACTGTCAAACTATTTTTTACATTTTATTTTTCTAGATAAAGCAAAGGAACCAGTAAAAATATGCATGGACTTCTACTGAATTAATCTTTGGGATTAGTAAAACAAGTAGAGAAGCTCTCGTTCTCAGCCTAGTAAGGGAGACACAGACCACTGGATTAACGTTCTCCACGATATGTTGGGAAGAGAACTCTGTTAGAACTAGAATACTAGTCCTAGGGCTTTTATGATGCAAATTCTCAGTGTTTAGATGTTCACAGCTCCTCCTCTTCATCTTTGAACAAGTTATTAGAGTTGGTAATCCAGTAATAGTCAAGCTACTGCTAAGTGGAATGGCTAGTATTGTATCTGTAGCCACCGTATTTATCCAAAGAGAAAACACTAGTTTTTCCCCATGTAGGTAGTGTCACTATGTCAGTGTGTCATTGTAATAATTCCTTGTTTGTTTATACTCCTCTCATAAATATACATTAATTTCAAGATTCTGGGTGTAATATGGTGCTTTCTCCATGTGGTTAACAATGTTGTGAAGATTTAGTACAAGCTTTTGACCCCTGATCTTATTTTTCTCTTCCAACACAGATCCAGAATACTGCAAGAGTCTACTGTATAACATCTAGATCACAATTCTAGATAATGTCTCCCGCCGATCTAAGATTCTAATATACATTATGTTTAAATATTAACGAAACCTAATTCAGTGGGCTTTGTATAAGATCAATATTATTACTTTCCAGGCCCACTTTATATAGGCAACAAATACTGTCCCTTCAAAACTGCTAGTGTTTTGGGGCACCTGGGTGGCTCAGTCAGTTAAGTGTCTGCCTTCGGCTCAGGTCATGATCCTGGGGTCCTGGGATTGAGTCCTGCATCGGGCTCCTGGCTCAGTGGGGAGTCTGCTCCCTCTCCTTCTGCTCTTCCCTCCACTCGTGCTCTCTCACTCTCAAATAAATAAAATCTTAAAAAAAACAAAAAAACAAAAACAAAAAAATGCAAAATGCTAGTGTTTTGTTCATAATAGCCAGTGATTTGAATTATCTCTTTTTATGAAAAGGGGACTTGTAATGTTAATTGGAAGTATCAGTATAAAATCATTTTAATATATAAAGTGTAATTAATATATTACATATAAATACACTTGAAATATCTCTATATACATTTCTTAGCTCTGTCCACTGAAAGGGCTTAGAAATAATGGCCCATCAATAGCAATAAATAAGCCCAAATATCATATCTTGGTTTCTAAATATGATTCTTCACTAAAAGGAACAGGGTTCCTTGGGGGTGAAAGGCAAATTTCAGAGCTGAGGAAGAGAAAGAGCAAGATATAATTGGAATATTCTGTTATATAAAGAAGCAAAAAAGTGTTCAAATAATCAAAAGCACATGTCAAAAGGATAAGCAAACCATCCTGAAGGAGCTCCTCCAGGGCAAAGCAAATAATTTGAGCATCGAAACAAAGAATATTAGTAGTAGATTCTATCCCATTAGTTGAAATAAGAATCTAGGAGTACCTATTGACATAAACTTTAAAGACAAATAAAAAGGGGACTGATATTAAAGGCTTATACATTTATTCATTAGCTTAGTTCATTCAGTAAGTTTGTAACATACATTTGTAGCCCCAATGACTTCAAGGAGAACCTACAGGGTAGAAACCTCTTCCTGACTAGGATAAAGCCTAGAACATATGCCAATCACTCAGACACCTCTTTAGACACTAAGTAAGTGTTAGTATATTGGAAACTTCCTGGGGAGGGGAAAGCTCTGAGTATGTATTTCTAATTCTGCATGGTTACTTTAATGCTATACCTCTGTCATCTAAAGTTTGGTGCTGCCAAAATGTCCATATCCTCCTCCCACCTCTCTTGCTACATCTCCCATAATTTCTCCTCCCAGGTTCTCATCCAGCTATTCTCATTCTGCCAGGCACTTAGGAATTGGAAAAGCCCTTAGGTTCCAAGTTAAGAAAGAACACTGAGTTCTGGTGAATAAAATGTAATGAAGATCTCAAATATAACTCTACTACTCTAAATTAAAAAGAAACAAACAAGCCACATAAAACATGCTATTAAATCATGATTTTTATTAAATATTACCTAGTTCTCAATGCCAACATATTTAAAAATAGGCTGAAAATCTATTATAAATATATTAAACAAAAAATTGAATTGAAAACTATATGTCAGAAATTAATCTTTTCAGAATATTTCCGTGAGTGTAGTTTGCATTAAATATAAATGATTACATTTAATATTTTTTTGTTTTGAAATGAAATAATCATGAACATCTTAATGGCTATAGAATATAGCTATAGTGGTGAAGAGTTAGTTTATTGCTATTAACTAGGATAAATATGTCATGGAAACTTCTCTGAAGACAAATGTCACATTAGTTAAGTTATAACAAAAGAAGATATCCCTTGATTTATTTAACAATGATTTATTGTCTACTGTATACTACTAGGATTATGTACTACTATATAGCAGCACTACTATGGTGAACCATATGTACTAGGCGATGAATTATAACAATGTCTTTGTCTTAAAGAAACCCACTAGTGATAAAAACAGACCTGTAAGTCAGTAAACGCAAAGCCATGTCTCAAGTGCACAAGTCAAGTTACTTGAATAACTCTATGGATGGTGGGCAGGAGAGAATGAGAGAAAGCTTCCTAAAAGAGGGGATGCTTGAGGTGCAGTTTAAAGAGATGAGTCAGTTTATCAGCCAAGAATAAATAAATGAGAGGCTATTAAACAGAAGAAACAGCTTTTACAAAATCACAGAGGCACCGACTAGCATGGAGCATGGTGAGAAAGGATCAGGGGAGAATTAAAATTCAAGCAGGGTCCAATTTGTGGAAGACCTTATATAGACTAACCTAAGGGGTAGTAAAATCAAATGCATAAAATAATATAAATGAAAATTACCTCGTCTCTGACATGTCATGTTCCTTACTACTTCAGGTCCTAGACACTTCTTTTTTTCTGTCTGAAAATTCCTTCCCAGATTTTTTCACAACTAGATGTTATACCTCATTCAAGTCCTGGCCTAAAAATATTTCCTAGGAGGGGTGCCTGCATGGCTCAGTCGGTTAAGTTGGTTGAGTGTCTGATTCTTGATACCAGCTCATGTCAAATCTCAGGGTCACGAGATCGCTCTGTGCTCAAACGGAAGTCTGCTTGAGATTCTCTCCCTCTGCCCCTCCCCACACTTGAGTGCATGCATGTGCATGCTCTCTCTCAAATTAAATAAATAAATTTTTAAAAAACAAAAATTATCTCCTAGAAAACATCTTTCTATGCCATCCAACTAAATTATTGCCACCCTACCATGCCACCTACTAACCTGCCATTTCCTTTGTTTTTAAGTCAATATAGAAAGATTAGAAACACAAAATAAACGCCAATTTCACTTCATATAACATACCCACCCGCCCTTGATTTCTAATGTCTTTATTTGTAAACTAGACCGAGAAAATCATGGACATTGCTAAGCAACATATAATGTAGTATTGACTCTAGGGATTTGTTGGCTGGCAATCTTCCTTTATCCTGTAACATATAAACACATTTTGTTCACTAGTAGCCATATGAAGGAGTAAAGTAGAAGAAACCCTTTCAGAGATATTTGTATTTTATTATCTCAAAAGGATAAATCTTTAACATAAAATCGTCAAGCAATATGACAAAACATACTGAAACATTTTGGAGAGAGCAGAAAAGGTGTTTCTAGCCCTTAGAATCCTATGCAAATCTTTCTACCCTTGAGGAGAGACAATTGTCTTCAGAGAAAAGGACTAGGAAGTAAATCTCCATTTAGTATTGGGAAAACTTAAACTTCTTTTATTTAGCTTCCTGCTAAAGTGGGAGCTTCAGGGAATGTTTATATATAAACTGACATCCTTTAAAATATTTTGGGGCCTTTAAGAGGAAAATGCAATGTTTATTCTTCTTGTGGTCTGCAAGACATCTGAATGAGTCCCTGAACTCTTGCAGTCACCCAATGAAATTACCAAGTGCATGGAATCCTTTACCTCTTCAATTCTGATTTAGAAAAAAAAAAACCCAAAAACTATTGCTACTAAATGAAAGAATTACTTCCTTATTTCTAGTCTCCTATCAAGATACTGTTGACAATAGAAATAAAAATTTTTAAATGGCCTAAAGTAGGAAGCATAATTATATTGTAATAAAAATATGTTCTCAAAATTTTGAAATTTTATTAAAATGGCAGTCTTATACTCTAAAAGACTTTAGAATATGCAAATTCTTTCCTTAAGACTCAAAACTAGATGGAATTCATTGAAATCCAGACCATATATAACTAATTGACCAATATCACAATATTAACTGTAGGTAAAATATTCATAACTGTCTTTAAATAACAGTCTGAAATTCATTAAACATTTGTGTAAAATTTTAAAATGTATACTTTTTATATTTACTTTTTCATAATGTAGTTTTATTTACACAAAGTATATATATTTTTTCTTTTAAAGATTTATTTTTTTTTATTAGAGAGAGAGAATACAAGCAGGGGGAGCGGCAGGTAGAGGGAGAGGGAGAAGCAGGCTCCCTGCTCAGCAGGGAGCCCGATGTGGGGCTCGATCCCAGGACCGTGGAATTATGACCTGGGCTGAAGACAGCCGCTTAACCGACTGAGCCACTCAGGCGCCCAGACACAAAGTATATTTTGCATTAAACAGATATTGATGAAATTTGCATTACACATTTAAATATTAAAATCATGACAGTGGTCTTTAAATATCTCACAGCTTTAGGGTCAGTGAATTACTCAAGAAAAGGCTTCAATGTTTTGAAAGGATCCAGAGCGATCCCACCAAATTAACATGAGGCAACAATGGGAGTTGATCGAATGAGCACATGAGATATTGAGAGTGCTTATGAGAGGTAAGTAATAGTTCTATTATGTGCAGTCCTGGTAAAGTCAGATGTGGAGAATGTGCTAACAGAGCATTTGCAAACTGAAATCACTTGAAGATATTACACCAATGATGGAGACCCAGGCTTTGAGTATTCATTGCTGATATGAGAAAAGAGGTGAAGGCATTAATGCTTAATGATTTAGCTAACATTGATCCACAACAAACAAGTCACGTTTTATAAACAAAAATGTGCGTTTGGCTTCTTTATGAAGCTATGCTAACTTCATGTTATCCTTTCTTTCTCTTGATGTCCTAATTTTTGTGGCCCATAGTTTGTGGAGTACATCCTTCTCTTGGGAAGCACATGATAGCTTTGCTTTTTACCCATTTTCTACTGATTCCCCTAATGTCCACTTTTTTTTCAGAGATTATAGACAATGGCTTGCCAAACCTCTGAATTCTTTTATTGCCCTACAATTTAATTGAGATAAGTTAGATTAAGATGGTCTAAGAGAATTAAATGCTTTCCAATTATCCTATGACCCATCTTGAACTAAAATTTTCTCTTAAAGAAATTTAAACTCCCTCTTTTACTTTTAAAAATATTCTCCATAGCCAAAATGGGAGACAACTGCCTCAAAACAGTAACAGCTTCCTAAACTTCTTGCTGTTCTTGACCTTTTGAAATAACACTTTTAAATTCTGGGTTTACTTTACTAGCATCAGTTGATTCTTTGCTTAATATAATAGATATTTTCATGATAAATAATGTGTATATATATATATATACACACACATTCATTGTAGTTATGTGTTTCATTTTTTCCCCTAGTACTGTATTCTCCTTTATTCATTCAACTTCTGTCAGGAATACAAACATAAGCCATGCTCTCAAAGAAGTTATAGCTCAGAAGTGAGGCTGAGATAAATCTAATGTTATAATGAAAGGCAGAAAGAAATGTCATGGATCAGATAGCATTTCATAGGAGTTCAGTAGATAAGATGACTTTCAGCTGATTATATATAAATAAAAAACTACTGAAGAGATTTATTTAGGTGGACTTTCAAAGAATTCCATATCCAAGCAAATGATTGGGCTTCAGTGGATCTATAAATTACACGAAATGATATGTAATATTTGGAAGATATATGTATATACGCATCTGTGGCAGGGCAGGAGTACAGGATGAGATCACTAGTATTCATCAGATACTGAAAAACATACATGACATTCAAAAGGGTTAAAAGCAAACTACATCACACAGAGCAGTATTTGGAGAGGCTTCAAAATTATTAAAATTAGTATGATTAGAATTACATTCTCATTGCCTCCAATTGTTCATCAGCATTTTTGCTTCTCGGCAATCTGGCTGAGGAAACATGATGAAGTTTTCTTTGAATTTTTTGAAATATCTTTTTCCAAAGACTAGAAAACACATCTGACTGTTCCTTAATATTTCAAAATAGAATTTGTTGAATTTCTTTCCATCACTTTCTTTAGACCTAAAAAGATTGTTCACTACCGACAAAACTGAGTCCATGATAATACTGTCCCTTTGTGCTTATTCCTTGCAGTGGAAACTGCTGGTATTTTAAATTAACAATAAAAATGATAAAAAAAAAATAGGCAAGATTAGAATTTGGGCAGTAGACGTCATATTAAAAATACATGCAGGATATTTTAAGTTTATTTTAAAAGTTATGAAGGGAATTGATGGGAAGCTGAAGATACATCTACAGAGATCTATAAAGAAAAAGAATAAATTGAGATGTCCATTTGGAAAAGAGAAGGAATAATACTTCAAAAAAAAAAGCAGCAGTTAGAAAGTAAGAGAGTGTTTTTTAGATAGAGTTTTCTATAAGGATGAATGCATGAAAAAATGGCAAGATGGTTTTCAAAGATTGAGAATCACAAAGTATAAAGTGACAGCAATTGAACTACTCATTCAAATAAGAAAAAGGGGGGCACACATAGCTACTTGATGGCATGAAATTGAAGTATTTGAATTTCTCAAGTGTTTAAAAAAATCTGGTTAAGAAGGGCCTAAAGTATAAAAGGTATGAAAATAACTTTTTGAGTTTAGTGGAATGTGAACTGATGATAAAAGATTGACAGGCACAGAATAAGTAAAAAGCAAAACATTAAGAAAGAAAGATAAATTCAGATATTGACATTTAAGTATACCTGCATAGTACTGCATAAAAAAGTATACATTTCCAGATCCAAATATAATATTAGCCTTTTGTGTTTTGTGCCTATGTTGAATAGGTAGCAAAAGTATCAAGAGTTCTTACTAAAGTACCCATTATCCTTTACAAAAAATATTACAATGACTTTAAAGTCACAGAACAACAACAAAAAACATTATCATGCTTTCTTTCATTGAGCTGGTCAAATTGCTCCACACATTGTGAACTCTAGTTAAAGTGAAGCAATTATTTAAATGTTTTTGGCAGTTCTCCTCCCTGCCCTTGAATATCCTGTATGGTCCAGGAACTTCATACAAAAATGAGCGAAAGGACCAAAGTCATATCATTCAGAACTTTCTACCAACTAAAATGATCTAATACCCTCGTAGACTTAAGTAGTCACATTTTGCCTGTCCTCAGATCTTTTACAAAGGGCTAGGTGACTAACTGACAGAGCCGTCTGAAAGGAAGTTCCTTAGTTGTGAAGACTTTGGACCATATATTCCATCCCAATATTATAAGCAATACTAAAACATAATAAAATGGTTCTACAAAATGCAGAAGCACAATCATGAACATTAATTCTAGACCACAGTGAAACAGTTCTGGCCCTCCTATATAATTTAATTGATATAAATCTAAAAGTTAAAGTCATCAAAACATTTGAGGTTTTCAGGTAAAGAGAATTAGCACTATAATGTAGTTTGATAAGATACCAAATGAAATGTGCAGTTCTGTGCAAGTGTTTGGAGGCATCTCAGCCCCTAAACTTTCCCCTCACTAACTTCAAGCAGCTTGATTTCTCATCATTCAATCCTCTCCTTGCAATACAATCTTTTTCAGTGATCTTTCCTCTCTTTTCTGCCTACTAAGAGATTTTGCAAAAACGGAGTTCAGTGTTTTTCTATTCTCACCTTTAGCACAATGCTGGGTAAGGCCGAAGAGCCAAGGTTTCAAAGTGTCCTCATATCTATCTTTAAAGCCCAAATTCTCTCCCCAGAACTTGGGCTTGTATATTCAGTCACTGTACTTAAGCTGTAGATACCCATGCAGTTACCAGGCTGGGCCAAGAAACGAGCAGATAAACATAGATAATCCTCCTGGAACATCTTTAAGGCAAAGTTGGAGGAAAAAAATCATATTTTATATCCGTATAAATACGAACTGACTACAGAGTAGAAAAATCATATGAATTTTTAGATGAAAACTAGAGACTTCAAATAAGATTACTCTTAAAAAATAAGATTATTCTTGGCTGGGGGTGGGTGAGTATATCATTGTTAGAGATATTCTGATAGAAAAGTCTGAGAAGCTTAGTATTATGCTAAATAAATCCACCTTATAAATATGGATTAGCATTTTTGTGTGTGAATAATGAAGCCGAAGTGAAAGGAGGTTTAATAATAGGAATGGCCACAGACAAACTATGGAGTGGGTCAAGTTCATCGTCCATTGCCATTATCATCACCAATATCACCTCTCATACCGTTCCAAGCTCTTGAAGAATCTGACTTCTTTTCTTAACGTCAGCCTCATTGCTAAGCATACTCTGTCTTTTCTTCATCAATATGTGCTCTTCTGCATTCCATTTCCTTAAGACATTAGTATGAGTGTAAAGAGATAATCATTTAGTATTAAAGATAAAGATTCGTATTAAGGTGGTAGTCATACAATGAAATTTTATACACTATCGCTCTGGACATATCTGTCATCAGGTAGAATTCTGGTGAGCATTTACACTGTGCCAGAGAATGTGAAAAGTGATAAGAATGCTTTTCTTTCTTCAGTTTTTAAGATTGCTAAACTATTTTTTAATAGCATGCAAAATCTAGTGCCATATTCTGCACAGAGTGCTCATCAATGAAATAATTCTTTCTTGACACAGGCATCAAACCCAGAAAGGGTAAAGAAGACAAGAAGAAATGAAGCAAATGTGAAGGATACCAGAATAGAAAGTAATCAAATTAGTCTGAATCTAGCATTTTAAAATGATTATAATTTCAGTCATGTTTTTCATAGCGCTGGAAACCTGAACAACTTGGGACTCACAATTATGTGCTTTCGTCCCTGAAAAGTTAGCAAAGGCATCTAACCAACAATTTAATTGATGACAATACATCTGACAGAAAATGCTGTTTTCTTACTCGAACAACCTCCTTGTTAGGAAACAACCTAACAAGTCCTCAGAATACATGTAAATTTTTTTCGTGCATTTAAAATGCATCCAAATTTTAAATGATACTAACGCAACCTTGTTATATATATTATCACCTTTTTTTACAGATGAGGGAACAAATTCTGAGAGGTTAAGTGACAGTCCAAGCTGTATAGCTAGAGGCAGCATCCCAATTTCTAAGTCCCCAGGTGGTTCTACATGATCCCTTCACACACACAGAAGACAAGAACCAGGCAGGAGCCAGAAATAACACAATAACTGACACAGGAAAATGCTAATATAAGGAATTATTAACTGGTAAAAGGTGAGCGACTACTAAGAGAGGAGATCACTAACAAATACAGGAGTAGTGGTTTAGGGAGCAGCCAGTACCTCCCAGGCTGTGGGAAAGTACCCAATAACTTAGGCAATAGATTAGAAGAACCATTCTCCCCATCCCTGTCCCCTATGCTACTAAGACAGGGGGACAGATCTTATTGGAGATAATGTGGCTGTGGCCCAACTGATGGCAAATGAAATTCGCTGAGGTGTCACAGATTGGGCTGGTGAGGAAATCACCAGCTGGGGTGTCAGTGAAACTTGCTAGGAATCCACCCACTGGGATGCCAGTAAGGCTTATTAGAAAGCCACACACTGGGGAACCAGCCAAAGTCACTGAAAGGTAGTCAAACACTGGTCTCTTACACATCACTGGCCAGAAAGCCACTCACTGACCACACTATCGGAGCAAGAAGAAAAGCACTGGTATGGAGAAGAGGCCTCTCTTTTTATGCAGTGTCCCTCCAGCACCTTCTACTGACAAGTCCTAACATTGGGCCAACTGAGAACAAAGCAATGTTTACAGGTTCCAGCTCTAAATATCACAATTCAGGGCAAATAAGATGAATAAGGAGCTGAGAAGCACTAAACTGTTGGCACATACCTCAATGACTATGCTGAGATCTGGAGGGGGAAATGCTTTTATGCCAAACTCCTACTCCATTTTTTCCCTAAATTTCCCTACAATAAAATGGAATGACACATGGTTAAGTGCATGAAGAGAGTACAATGCAGTGAATGGCACCAGGTCTGAAGCCAAAACACTTGGGTCTGAATATTAGCTTCAGCACTGATTAAATTTGCAACGCTGCGAAAGTCAATCTCTGTATGCCTCAGTCTCCTTATCTGTAAAAGAGGGTGATAATAATACCTACTTTATTAAGATGTTGGGAGAAACAACTGTAAAGCCTATAGTACAACATCTGGCACGTGGCTAGAACTTGATATCTATTAGTATTTACCCGCTCGTGTCAGTTTGTAACTGGTGTTTGAAAATACATATTCAGTTCTCATTTTTAATTTCCATGTAGTTCTGTATCTCATAATGCTAAAACCCAACTTGTTTGGGTGAGCCTGGGCTATGTGCCAAAAAGCCTTCCCCCTTCCTGGGCATTGCC
Source organism: Callorhinus ursinus (assembly GCF_003265705.2). Taxonomy (NCBI): domain Eukaryota; kingdom Metazoa; phylum Chordata; class Mammalia; order Carnivora; family Otariidae; genus Callorhinus; species Callorhinus ursinus. Next base: position 7,918,281 of record NW_027397074.1, on the reverse strand, counting down.
TTCAGTTCTGGTTTCAGATCCTGGCACTGCCCCTGGCTCACTGAATAATCTTCATCAGCGGGAGCCAACTCAGTGGGGATCCATCTTCTCAAAAGAAAAAAAAAAAAGACACATGTTTAAATAATTCAGGTTTAAGATCTCTTCTAGTTCTGACTAAATTTGATCCCCCTCTTCCCCAAATAGTGAGCTATACTTGAGAGGAAAAGAGGAAGGAAATTACTATTTTGAGCGCCTACCCACCTGTGCCAGGCAAGCACTTTGCGTGCATTACCTGATTCAGCCTCACACGGTCCTATCAAATTAGTACTTTCAACCCTGTTTAACAAATAAGGAAACTGAAGCTCACAAAGGTCAAGCAATTAACTCATTATCACACTCTTGGTAAGCAGCAGAGCCTGAATTCAAATCTGGTCTTTCTGTTTGGGTGGGCTACACGTTTCTAACTGTACTTGCCTCCCACACTCTCTTCATCTCAGACACTGAAAATCTTAACTGCTCAGGGCTTTTCAAGCTTTGCTTTTAAAGAGAAGAGTGGGTGTGCGACTTTTCTTTTTTTTTTTCTTTCTCAAACGTATCATTTTGAAATAAAGCAAATGAAATTCATTTACCAGTTACAGGAATTTTTTAAAAAGTCACTCCTAACATCTTACACAAAATTAGCGCTCTAGTGAAAATCGGCAGCCCTCCGGCACCTTGGCGCCCCTGTCCTCACCTCTCCTCCTGGCTGCAAACTTGGCGAAGGGAAAGGAGCCTTGGTGGTGGGCCTGCGAGCTGAGTTCCAGCCCGGGGTCTGCCGCGGTGTTCAAGCTCGCTCCGAGCCGTCCTTTCCTTCTCTGGAGCACGAAGTGTCGGGCCAGGACATCTTAAGGTTTCTTCCTAAGGTACAAGCCCGAGTCTGAGACTTTCCTGGGCGAGGACGTGCCCCAGCCGTCTCCGCCGCAGTTCCCCGGGGGAAACAGCGCACTTCGCCCAGGAGGCTGCTCAAGGCAACCGTTCGTTCTCCCGCCCCACCCCACGGGCCCGGGCGCTCGGCATCTCCTAACAAGGAAAAGTAAGTGAAGCCCCCTTCCCCTGCGTTCCCTGGAATCGCCTTTCACCAGACAACTCCTCCCCTCGGCGAAGTTCCCATCCCGGCCCGGCGCGCGGGCTGGGCCTGCACCCCGCAAAGTGATGCTCTGCCTCCCCGCTGTCTGGGTAACCAGACTGCACTTCCCTAACTTTCCGCTCCTCTCAGGAGGAATTCTGAGAACTCTGACACAAGTTTGACTGAAAACGTGAGGAGACAAAGCCTCTCTCAACAGAGGACTCCTCCGCCTCCACCCGGGGCGCCGCGCCCAGGCCTCCCCCATAGGTCCACGGGGTCCCACCAGCTCGGCTTTCCCACTGCAGGGTCCCGCGCCAGGGGGCTCGCCGCGCTCCCGCCAAAGCCGCGGTCACGGGGGCGCGCCGCAAGTCCAGGTCTCGCTATTTCTGCTCCGGCCGAGCGCTAGTCTGGAGGAAGTCGGGGCGTCCTCACGGCGCGGCAGCCTAGCGCGCCGCGCGGCCGCTTGGAGGCTGAAAAAAGGTCCGCACAGGGCTCGAAGCCCTTCCTGCCGGCCTCCCCACGCCGGGCCTCGGCTCCCCTCCTTTCCCGCTCCCGCCTCTTCTCGTAGGCTGCCAGACGGACCCAGCCTGCCTCTCTCTCCGCCTTCACTACCGGGTCAAGCTGCGGAGGGAGGGAGCGGAGACAGTGGCGAAGCGGCTCCCCACCCGGCGCGCGCGCGCGGCCCTCCTCCCCCTCCAGCTTGCTCCCTCCTCCTCTGCCCCCTCCCCTCCTGCCAGTACAGTACAACTAGTACACACACTCACACACACACACGGACCCTGCCGCTGCCACTGCAGCTACCATGGATATCAGCTAACAACACACACCCAGGCGCGCGCGCGCTCCCACTCGCACCACGCAGGGGTGGCCCCCGGCATCCCTACCCTCCTTCCCCACCCCCACCCCACTCGCTCACCCGCTCGGCTACTGCTCGCTCAGGCTGCCGCCGCCGCCGCCGCTGCCGCCGCCGCCGCCGCCACCACAGCTCTCCTCTGCTGCGGGGCCACAGCCTTGAGTGTCATTCAAGGGACAGCACAACCTCACCCAAGCTCTCCTACCTCTGCCCAGCCGTCCCTCTCATCCTCCCCCTTCATCATCCACACTCCATCCAAAGAAGAGGGAGAGCACCGAACAGAAGGGGGAGGAAGGCAAAGTCTGCTCTCACCTCTTGGCCCCCTCGCTCCTCCATCCTCGTTCTCTCCCCACCAACTCCCCTACCCCAAAGGAACCCCTCAGGAGCTGAGGCGACTCACCCCACTGCCATGTCCAAAAGCTTGAAAAAGAAAAGCCACTGGACTAGCAAAGTCCATGAGAGTGTCATTGGCAGGAACCCGGAGGGCCAGCTGGGCTTTGAACTGAAGGGGGGCGCCGAGAACGGACAGTTCCCCTACCTGGGGGAGGTGAAGCCCGGCAAGGTGGCCTATGAGAGCGGCAGCAAGTTGGTGTCGGAGGAGCTGCTGCTGGAAGTGAACGAGACCCCCGTGGCGGGGCTCACCATCAGGGACGTGCTGGCCGTGATCAAACACTGCAAGGACCCCCTCCGACTCAAGTGTGTCAAACAAGGTGAGCGCAGCGGCTTGCTGGGTGCTTTGCCAGGCGGCTGGACGGCTCGAAGCGCAGAGCAATGGAAGGGTGGGCTCGCGTGTGCAAGGGGGTGTGTGGCGCGACGGTGGGTGAGGTCGAGAGAGTACCGGCAGAGCAAGTGAGCTTTGCAGGGGATCCGAACGGGGCTGCTAAATGGGAGGGAGGGGCAGGTTGCGGTGTGGCGTGCAACTTTGCGCAGTTAGACCCTCCAGTTTGGAAGGTGCTTGGCCTTGTGTGACCTCAGAGGTGCGGGCCAGCTGCCGGGGCAAATTGAATGTGCGTCAGTGGCTTAGCCCGCAGTGGATGAAGAGCCTTTAGGGAAGGGAGGAAGGGAGGCAGGGAGGAAGCAAGGAAAGAGGGAGGGAGAAAAGGGGAGGAAGGAACAACTTGAGGGTGCAGCGGCATCAGCAGCAGGGTGGGGAGGAACAGAGGATGGCGAGGCGGGCGGAGAACTACGCCCCCCTTTTGGGGCGCTGGACCGGAGACGCCTTGGTCCGCAGCCATCCCCGAAGGACCGCTCCCCGAGCCACTAGTTGAGGAAGAAGGGAAGGGACAGATTGCTTTGGGCGCTTTGACGGGTCTTCCTTAACTTTTTCCCTGCTTCGCTCCTCTGTCCCCTCCCCCGCCCTCGGTCGTGTCATGTGGGCACCGCGCGTCACGTGCGCACTGACTAACCCGGGCGCTCACCCCGAGCTGGCCGGCGGGAGAAGGCTCGAGAAGAAGGCGCGGCACTAGGAGCGGGTTCTGGTGTTGGGCGTCGGGAGGAGAGAAATGGTTACCCGAATGTTCTCTCCTCAGGGGTTGCCCTTGTTGAGTGGAAGTTCTCTGTGGTTGGACTCTCTTTTGGCTTCCGATTTGAGGGGTGTGTTTCTGAGGAGGAGTTGGATGGAAAAGCCGCTTGGTTACAGCTCAGGGGCTCCCTCAGCTCCAACCTGGCTTAGATGAGCCTCACTTGAAGGCTGTGATGGGGACTTAGGGAGACTGGGATCTTGCAGAACTCTAATTGACTCTGTTTTTGCTGAAGGGAAAGTAGGTTCTGAAGGAGGGAAGAGGGAGATAAAAGTTTCTTGGGAAGAGAACAACTTTAACTAGAATAAAGTAGCTCATCTTTGTTTTCCTCCCGTGATTCGCATATGTGCTGTTAGCTCAGACGCACATTTCATGTGCGCTGTGTATGTGTGCAAATTCCTGTCAGACTAAAGGCTTCTTGTTGATGATTTTACATGTTTGTCCTGCCTCAAAGGTAAAATTGAGCATGCCATTGTCTGAATTTTGAACAACCACTTAATCTCACTGCATGACCAACTATCAAGAAACCCTCTTAGGGAGATGTTCTTTAGGAAACCAGTTTAAAAAGTAAACAAGTGAAAAAGAAGTCTCGGGCAAAATTTCTTAAATGTAAATTACCATACAAGGAAACATTTTCATTGGGGATTCTTGAGTATTAATAACTGATGACTTGAGATAGCCTAATGTAAACATTGATTTGTAGGTCAACATAGCTCAATACTGTATGCAACTGAAGATTTATAAGTTAGGTAGGAAGGCAAATAGAATATCTTGATATTTTTCAAGATAACATACCAGAGGCTCAAATATAGGGATTCGTGTTAACTTATTAAATGTCATGATACTATCTTACAGCAGTAGCTACAAATGTAAAGTTCTGGTTTTGAGTCCAGGAAATCCACCACACAATTAATGACCATGCTTTTATTCGCAGAAGCTAGGTATTTGTAGTGGTAAGTGGCAGCAAGAGTTAATGTGTTGTTAAATTGGACCAATGATAGTATCCTAATGCAGGAGCTGATTGTCTTAGTATAATTTGCAGTGATGACCACAATTTAATGTTGTATTCTTTTCTGAGCACTGCATTTTGAGATGGACCCTGGCAAACTGTAACTCTAGCAGCAAGAATGTGTCCAAAAAAGAAAGAAAAGAAGATTATTCGGTATTATAGATATATTCCATAAAATCCAGTAGTAAGACTTAACTTGGAAAAGTAAGGGCATGAAAGCTATCATTAAATACGAAAAAAAACTATCAAATAAGAAAAGGAATTTTGACTATCCTGTGATAACTTCCACAGGGCAAAACTAAGGTAAATTTATAGACATTTTTAAAGGATGAAGCATCTTTGCCTACATTAAGAAGATGAGTTTTCTAAAACAGAGAGAAGAAGAAGATGATGATGATGATGAGCTTTCTTGTATAACTTTCCAGAAATCTGTGGGCTATATTGTGAATTCATGAGCTCCCTATCATTTGGGGTCTTTATGAAAAGGCAAACATGACCAGATGTCATGATTTCTATGTAAGATGGGGCCTGGACTGGATGTCATTTAAATCTTGCAATGATTTGATCCAAGGTAGTCTCTGATCACCCAACTTCTAATAACATAAAGAGTACTGATTTTAGAACTCATGGAATATACAAATATAAAGTGATATATTTAGGGAAAAATCTCTTTTCTTTATTAACTCTCAGTTCTGGGCTTCACTTGGTCATTGATGACTGATGCTTGTAATGATGTTCACAGAGCCCCCTCAGGAACCTGATTCACATCCTGACCGATCAAAAAAGAAAAAAATATGCTCACTCAGCTTCATAGAAAATCTAATCTTCTTGTATGTTCTCTAAATATGGTGATTCATATAAACTATTCCCTTGTTGAAATCATTCTTTCCCTTGTCAAAGAACAGATAGCTTTATTTTATTTGTCATTGTAAGCAAAGTGAAATTTTCAGAATGTTAGATAATGGTGCCTGTGTGTCTTGGGTTTCACTACAGATTTCACTTGCTGGAAAAATATTTAGAAGCTCTTGGTTAAGTATTTTTATTTCTAGTGAGTCAGTAAACTAGCATAGCTGAAAAACTTTAACATGGTTTGTTCAGAAGTTGTATTTTTAAAATATGGATAAGATAATTGATTTCTGAATATTCATTTAAACATGGGAATTATATAGAAGCTACATACATAATCAGGTAAACTAAGGCAGATTTTCCAAAGAAAAGGAGATTTTTAAATAACAAGAATATTGATAAAAAGTGCACCAGATAAAATTGCACTGTTTACTCAATTTTTATTTACTTGTTTGGCTAATTTGACATTACAGTTGTAATAATTTTATTTTATTTTTACTTTTATTTATTTTTTCTTTCAGCACCGTATTTATTTTTTAAAAATTTTTAACAATTTTATTAAGTTTTGTATTTTAATTCCAGTAGAGTTAACATACAGTGTTATGTTAGTTTCAGCTATACAACACAGTGATTTAACAATTCTTTTAGTTGTCATAATTTTAAATTATAATTTTAAGTGAACTAGTGAACTATAATAAGAAGTGAACTAGTAGGTTTTAAGACATACTAGACAAAGTCAATGTATCATAATTTTCCTACATTATTTAAATGTCCTTAAAACCATTTCTAAAAGCCATTTAATTAAATTCAAGGGATTCCGTTTTTAATTTAAGCTGCTTTTAATCCACACAGTGATGAGTCATATATGAAAAATACCACTTATTGTCACATCCAATTATTTTTTTATAAACTCTGGCTTTTTAGTTTATAATGCTTTCCTCACCAAAGCATTTAATTCTAAATTAGCAGTTCTGTTCCATGATCTCATTAATGCAGCAGACCCAGTTGAAGGAAGTGTCTTCAAGGGATTTTGAGATCTGTGCTGAAGTGGTAAAGATTTTTCTTTCTTTCTTTCTTTTTTTTAAAGTTTGCCACTACAGTTCACAGCAGCCAGTTACATAGACCATTGTGTCCTACATTCCTTGCACTATAGCTGCTACTGCATCTAATCCCACATGGAGACCTACATAGCCTGGACTTATTTTCCCATTTAGGATCTTACAATGGAAAATAAAAGGCAAAAAGTTTTCTAATTCTTCCCATGTGGAAGAAGGGCCAAATAAGGCCTTTGAAATTCAGTTCTAGAGATGTACATTGCTCTCCCTCCTATTGCTCCTTTCAAAGCTGCTTTCAAAGGAAAGCAGATCCACATTTATTAAGAGTCATGCTTTCTTCTTGACTGACTTCAGGCTAGTATCATACAGTTAAACCTCTATGCTGCTTTTTATTTGGAAAGGTAAAAGCAAATTATGTCAAATTTTCGCCAATAAAGGTGACTTAGCCTCCATAAAAATATAAGGTATGTGAATTTTATTGACCAATAAACAATCAAATTGTTAGAACAATTTGACCAGTTAATTATTTTAGAATAAAACATCTTTAATGTTTTGGAACCAGGTTAATGAGACAATTATCTTTGAGCATTATTTATGGATGATGCTACTGTAGTTTTTGGTGTATGTACATAATTTAAATGGTATGACCTTGAATGGTAAATATGACTGTTTGCTTTTTTATGTGTGTGTTTCGAATGAGAGTAATCTCAGGATGAAATCACAGCTGAAGTATTTAAGTGCCACCATCTCAGCCCTTAACATTTATACTGTGTGATCTTTTGGCATATTTGTTATGCTCACTTTCCTTTTTAGTTTCTTGAAACTCACACATTCACTCTCATAATTAGCAAAAAGTTTTCACATTTGACAACCCCGAATGCTTATAGTTTATGAACAGTGGCTTTCAAATGCATAGCAGACCCCGGTTGAATCATTTCCCTCAAGAGGTAGGATAGAATAGTGGTTATTTAACCACTACGTGGGTTTGAATCTCAAGTATGCCACTTACTATGGGCTGTATATGCAAGTTATCTAGCCTGGTGTAGTAAGAGTAACTTGAGAATATTAAATAAGTTATGTATTTAAATAAGATAGTGTCTGGCAGATAATAAGCATTACGTAAGTATTATTCCAAATAAATGTTATTCCAGACATTGGTCATTTTGAGCTAGTGACATATGAAATGTTTTTAACTTTCACCCAAGATATTTTACTCTTTATTGAAAACTAACTGAAATATATGAAGTGATTGACTAATTAATAGTATGAGTAATTTTCAAGTAGTATTCTTGAGGTTTTTCTGTAGAGTAAAATAAATCCTTTTCCTTGTAAAACATTAGTGTGAAGAGTAATGCCATTAAGTGGAATAGAACATATTTTTACCTTTTAAAAATAACTCCAACTGATGCTGCCTTTATGTGTAAAGATTACTGTTGTATATTTATTTTCATATTTTAGCCAGTTTGTTTTCATTCAGTAGTTTATTTCCTTTGTACCATATCTTTTCTTTTAAGCAGTTGGTGAATATGTTGAATCATTTACTCTAGGCTTGACAAGCATTGAAATCCTATTAGAATTCACTAATTTAAGTTTAGGAATTTATTTATACTTTTTACATGTGATTGTTTTAGACACAAGTATTATGTTTTAAGGATGAACTTTTACTTCTCAGCTAGAAATCAAGTACCTCATAAAACAAAAACAGATTTAATTCATAAGTGTTTACAGTACACCATATATAATAAAAATACATAAAAATTCAGCAAAGAGCTTACTTTGCACTTGTGAGAATGTCAGTAGTTTAATATAAATTCTCTATAGTAACACTTTCAAGGTGAAGCAACCAACAATATATCTACCATCAGCCCCCCAGTGATTTTAGAATTTTAGTTGAATTAATCCTATCTTTGAATTCAATAGAAACCTCTAACTTGAAGCTCCAGTGTCTAATATTAAATTTAAAAATATATATATTTCTTAGCTACAATCTGGCTTTTTACATGACAAAACCATGGAACAGGGTCTTACAAATTTTTTAGTATTGTGACCTTTTAAAAATGATTTATTTCATTTCATTCCCAACTCTCTCTCTCTTCTGCCTCCAGTAAGGACCAATGTGATATTTCCTTTAATAAAAGTAAATTTTAATTAATATCATATAGATAATTTAATAATAGGTTCATAATTACTGATTCAATTAGTTAAAAGACATACATCTGCTAAAAAGTGTTGTAAAATGCTCACATCATCATAAAGAATTAATAATTCCATTATTCCAATATCCCATTATTGCATTTCATTGACACATTATCAACTCTTTTTAAAAAATTCCATTAGTATATACATTTTTAAAAAACTTTAAAAATTTTGGGGCACCTGGGTGGCTCAGGCGTTAAGCGTCTGCCTTCAGCTCAGGTCATGATCCCAGGATCCTGGGATCGAGCCCCGCATCTGACTCCCCGCTCTGCAGGAAGCCTGCTTCTCCCTCTCCCACTCCCCCTGCTTGTGTTCCCTCTCTCGCTGTGTCTCTCCCTCTGTCAAATAAATAAATAAAATCTTTAAAAAAGAAAACTTTAAAATTTTTTATTAAATGTAGGATATGGTATTGATTGTTTTGTGTAGCCTGGAAGAAACAGAAAAATTTCCCTCTTTGACGACTGACTGAATATTCACTCAAATGCATCCAATGTCTTGATTTTCAAAGACCCAGTAGGCTAATGAGTAGCTATTTTAAATAAATGATCAGATTTATTTCAAAATGTATAATTACATGGTTGCTCTATCTTGGAATACATTATTTCTTGTGATTGTTATATGAGTCCATGGTGAGATTTTATGTCATTTTATTATTTTGGCCCACTTAAAAAAATCAGTGTCAAAACCATGGCAGTCATTATGTACCCAATAATTGCCAAAAACAAATAGGTGACAGAAAAAAAATAAACTTTTATAGTTTCAAATAAAAGATATTCTATAGACAATGATTTTTTAATGACAAATTTGTAGAAGAATTTTTTCAAACCTCCTGACTGCCTGTAGTGAAATTTGTGCATACGGAATCAGATTTTTCTTTAAATAACCATGAACTTTATTACGTGACTCGGTGGAGTGAGCAGGAAGAAGCAAACTTATTTAATTTAAAAAATATGTTTTATTTATCTATTTTTCACATTACATTGTGTTTGAAGAAATTTCTTAAAACATGAGTTTCCCAAATGTAATGTTGAATTATTTATGTTGCCATGGATTATGAGTAGCATAAAAGTGGTTTGCACTTTACACTGTCACTTAATAGATCATAGAGATTGTCTGAGTAAAAATGTTAAGTGTACAAAATATATTTTTTAACATTTATTTTTCATTTTATAGGTGATCAGTGTTGCTTATCCCAGTATTTTGTATTGCTGTGCCTAAGAAGGTTTATACTTAGCTGGAATATACATGAAAGAAGGATAACAAGTGCTGTAGAAACCCACAGATTATCTAGCAATATAACCTAACCTTTTAAAAATCTGATTAGCTAGATTGCAAGCATGAGCAAGTTTCAGGTCTATGAAATGTCCAGTGTTACATCAGTGAAGCCTTCTGATCAGTTTGCCTTTCTTTGCCGTCTATGCTGTAAAGATGTTAAAGCAACTCTTGACTACACAAAATTTCTTTAAAAAGTAACCAGCATTTAGGCTTTTTAAAAGGTAATTAAAACCACCCAAAAGTCCTGGCTTATTTCCAAAAGCACCTTGAACATGAATAACTATATATAATCTTGTCTTTCTAGCAAGTCAGGTACTTAGGGGATGGCCATTTTGTTGGTGTTAAGATTGGAGCCTAGATAGAAAGATCAACTGATCCCCCTCTGGAAGAGCAAGAATGTTATCAAGATGCTCTTACTTTTTGGCAGTTAAAGTATTAAAACCTTCTTTCTTAGTAGTTCTTCTAAAACATCTGTAGCTGAATCTCCTCTTCCTCTTTTGTTGAAAGTGCCTCTGCTTTTCTTTAGTGTGGGAGATCACTCTAGTGAACAGCAGATTTATTTTGCTTCTGTGTATACATGGGAATTACACACATACACCCATGCATGTGGGTGCACACACACATTTTTCAAATACTAAGGTTTAATGCCAGTTTTTAAATCAATAGTTCCAGAAAGATATTTATGCATGTGAGGATATAGTCATATTTTAGGGAAAGAGTTACATCAAATTATTCCATGTGTGATAAACCTAGCTGAAAACCTTGCATAGCCACCTATTAATTTTCAACTGTGACTGGTATTTTTAACCCTTATTAGCTCTGACAGTGGGAGGCCATAAAGACATAATGAAATCAAGTACCCAGATGATTTCTAAGTTTCATATATATTAGTCCTTAAGAAGTGATAATGAGAAGTCAGATTTTAATAGTTTGGAATTTGATTACTTTTTTATTTTATTTTTAAATTTAAAAAAGATTTTATGTATTTACTAGAGAGAGAGAGAGAAAGGGAAAGAACAGAGGGAGAGTGAGAAGGAGAAGCAGACTCCCAGCTGAACAGGGAGCCTGACATGGGGCTCCATCCCAGGACCCTGCAATCATGACCTGAGCCATAGGCAGATGCTTAACCGACTGAGCCACCCAGTCACTCCATGAAATTTGATTATTTTAATTTGCATGGCCAAATGGCTGATGGACTACATAATGCCTAGGATAACGCTTTAATGTTAAGGTAACAAAAGATGGGGCAGGGACAACGGGCATGCTTATTCATCATCATGATAACATATTTACAGAGTGGTTTTGATTTTCATTGATTTAAATGTCTCAGAGTAAGGTGAGAGGACTGGATCCAACATGCTATGGATATAAGGTATATTACAATTCTAAAGAAGTACTCATTTAAAAATAAGTTAAATGATGCCTAATTTATAAGTGTTTAGCTAAAATACATGTACAGGTATTGCTTTAAATTAAAGATGTCAGGAAAACCTAAATTTAGTTAGCATGAATCCTAAGAGATTTTGTTATGAAATGGAGAATATAATATTTTGAATTACATTGATGTGTTAAATTTACAGCCATTTTCTTTATGTCAAATTAATCTACTGTGGAGTGATACTGTTTACAAATCTATAAAGTGCACACATACCATAAAAATCTAAGAAAAACTATATAAAAAATAATGATATTGTTGATAGCCCACACACTATGCTAAACTACTACTATGAATCAAGAAAATGTTTTTTTTTTTATATATTCTCATCCCACCTCTCCCTTTTAAAAATAATTGGAAAGTCTTCATTGTATAGTGTGAAGGGCATCATAATATCCCTTATCCTTGGGGAAATTGACTCTTGGCATTGACTAAGGAGATGCTTTGCTTCAGTTGAATATGCTTTCAGACTTTAGAAAGTTATTAGGGAGACATTGTTGGTTTTCTACCAGAATGCATTTCTTCTCCTCCTGCCTCCCTCCTTATTAACAGAATGACAGTTTTATTCAAGTATCCACATGCTGATGTGCTGCTATACCATGTGTTCCATATTAGGTTGGCCTCATCCCAAGGGGATGAACTTAGACTAGTGTAAACCAAGCATGGTAATTTTATCTCTTTGCCAGTGATTGTTTTAGGAAATGGCTTATAACCCAGTTCTAAGTAATGAAAAGTAGGGTGAATCCCCTTGGGGACTTTCTGAGAAATTTCTTAGTTCTTAAAATAAGATCCAGGACAGAGCTATTCACTTTTTTGTCTGTGAAAGTTTCTGCACATGGAGGTGATCCCTGGAGCAATGATAGCTGTCTTGTGTTCATGAGGAGAGCTACCCAAAAGGTGGAGATTGGCAGAACAGAATCGTAGAAGGCTACTGGCTCCTTGATGAACTGCTAAAATAACCCAGAACCAGCCCTATCTTAGGACTTCTTGTTATTGAGGTAATAGTACGTAAGATATTTTAAGCCATTTAGATTGGGTTTTCTGTTATGTTGCGACCAAAATCTTCTGATTGATATAACTGAACAGTGCTTTAAAAATAGATATTTCATTCCTATATTATTGTTTTGAGGAGCAATGGTGAAGATCTTTTGAAAAGAGAAATCTATTTGAAGAATAAACCAAGATGTATTTTCCTGTTAGGTAACCTCAGTCAAATTCTAGGTAGGCCTTCATTACCTCATTCAATCTTGCTCTGGTTGGACTCTGTTTTAAATTCCAGAAAATTTTAACCATTCTGAAGTAAAATATGTCGGAACACAAATTCACTTTAACATTATCCAAAATAGAGCATAATCAAGAAAGCAAATCAGGTACAAAAATATACTCACAATGCATGCCAAAACCAACTTGAAATATTTTTTGAATTATGGAGTGTTTACAAATGTCTGTGCCATTGATCCAGGAGTGTATATAATTATAAACTGACTCACCAAAAATGTTCCAACTCCATTTTTCCAGGACTAGAATTCATTTACTTATTATTCAGCAAACACTTATTGGTAACCTATTCTCTAGCAGACACTGAACTAGAAAATGGTGATAAAAAGATGAATAACCCTTTGTTAAGACGTAATCCACACCCTCAAGTAGTCACATCCTATTGTATACCTGTGTGATATGAGTTAAGTTTCTTTCATCTTTTAAATATACCTTCTATGATGTAAAGAGAATAAAAGGTGAGAAAACAAAACATTTTGGAGAAAAAATATGGGTATGGGTTAGGAGTTCTTAGTATTCTACATCATGGATTACAGTTCAAGGGGTTACATAAACTCTGTGTGTATTTTTAATGTTATGTTCTGGGAAGTGTGCTAGATAATAACCATAGAAAGGTGTGTAAATCATGTTTTCCCTTCAGGAATTTCACAGTGCAGTGTAATAGTTAGGAGCATAGAGCTTTGGAGACAAACAGGTGTGCATTCCAGTCACAGTTTTGTCCCATACTAGATGTAAATTGAACAAATTGTTTTACATTTTTATAAATCAGCTTCATCCTTTGTAAAATAGGTATTATTGCAGAACCTACTTTATAAAGATGTTATGAGGAGTAAATATTATAATGCCTATAATATGCATAGCCCAGGGCCTGGAGTATAGTTTAGCCTCAAAATTATATATAATAGTGTGTGTGTGTGTATATATATATATATATATATATATATATAAAATAGATTATATATATATGTAGTGTATCAGGTAAGGAAAATAGGAAAAGTCTTCTAGAGAAAAAGCAAGGAGGCAATGATATTAAGAGTTTCAAAGAGTGTGATAAAGAGGTTCTCAGCACCAAAGTCTGGAATTTAATGTAGACAATAGTAATAAGTGACTTTGGCGGATTAGATGTGGGCCAAACCATCACATAGAACTGAATGTTGAGCCACTGAATATTATTATTATTATTATTATTATTATTATCATCATCACTGATACCAAACATTTGTGCAGTGCTTACTATAGGTCGGGCAGAGTTCTAAACATTTAAATAAATGTTATTTAATTTAATTCTCAGATTATTCTACAAGGTAGGTACTGTCATTAAGCCCACTTGCAGATAAGGAAACTGGAGCCTGGAGTGATTAAGAAACTCACACAAGGCTACATAATAATTAGCAGAGCTGTGACTCAAACCCAGTCAGTGCTGTTAACCACTATGCTAGTTTGCTTCTCAGTATTTAAAAGATTTTAAGAACAGGATTGACAAGATCACATTTGTCCATTGTTTTCCCAGTGAGGAGAAATGTGGGCAGTATTTCATGGACCACTTGTAGGCGATGAAGAGACCTAATTAAAGGAAGTTGAAGGTACCGGCAGGAAGACCATTTAGGAGGCTACAGAGTTATCCAGAGGAGAGGTTTTAAGGTCTTGAACCATAACAATGAAGGAAGGGATGGGAAAGAGGGGAGTTGAGTCAAGAAATATGTATAGACGGTAAAATGTTAGTATACCTGATTGGATATGGATAAAGAGCGAGGAATCTTGCTTGATTTTCTGCTTTCTGTTAAGTGGTGTCAATCATTTAGAGGCAAAGAGTAGTTGTGGGTGGAAGGTAATTCCATTTGGGACCTATTTAGCATGAGGTACCTGGAAAGAATAAGCATCTGATTATTACAGCCTTAAATTCAGGAAAGTGCTTGGGGTTACATGTGTAGATTAGGGAATATGAGATTATCCAACAAAAGAACGTAAAGCTGAAAAGACAAAAGAAATGCTGTGGCATCCGTGTTTTAGAAGTCAAGGGATCCTAGGAAAGAACTTAAGACTGTTATCAGAGCTGTCTTAACATTGAGTGAGTGCTCAGCCCTTCCAGACAGAGCAGAAATGATTGAAAGATGATGTCTGTAATGGTTCCATTGTATTTGGCAAAATAGCATGTGCATCCTTCTCCTTCAAGAACCTTGCAGAGAAGTAAAGGGTGATAGGTGGTTTCTCTCTAGGACATGCGTGGTTAAGACGGGTAGGGGCATATGTGTGTGTGTGTTATGATGGAATTTCTGTATTTGTCACATAAATATTTTTTATTCCATCATTATAAAAACCTAGCAATTAAGATCCTTTAACTTATTAATTGAATGAATTATTATTCATTATATTATTTTGGTGTGTCATTCTAAAGCTAGGTCCTGGCATTAAAATAACAAGAGTCAGACCCTACCCTCCAAGAATACGGAATAAAAGGAGAGGCAGTTGTGTACAAAGCTAACCTTAAAACACTGAGTTTTAGTGGAACGGTACAGAAAAAAACATACTGCTTTTACAGCACTTAGGGCACAGAAGAAGCAGGCGAGTATAATATATAAAGAGGGTGGGTCTTCGAGTACGAGGACTGAATTGGATTCCAGTCCCAAGTTCATTGCTATCACTTCCTTATGGGGGGTTAAGTTCCCATAAGACTCAGTCTCCTCATATGTTACATAGGGTTGTTAGAATCAAAGAAAATAATGTGGCACCTAGGTGGCTCAGTTGGCTCAGATCATGATCCCAGGGTAGGATCAAGCCCCTTGTAGAGCTCTCTGCTCACTAGGGAGTCTGCTTCTCTTTCTCTGCCCCTCCCTCTCCCATCCTCATGCATGTGCTCTCATGCTCACTCTGTTTCTCTCTCTCAAATAAATAAAATCTAAAAAAAAGAAAGATAAAACATGAGGGAATTATTTTATAAAACTTTTAGTGCAGTTAAGTTGGAAGTGTTACTGTTTAGAGATGGAAGATGGATGGGAGTGGGGGTAGGCATGCTTCACAGCATAAGGGATCTTTGACATTGGCTCTAAAGTATGAGTGGGAGTTCAAGAGGGGAGGTGTACAAAGCAGAGAGAAGAGCATGGCCAAATATAAGAGAGGGTGAAAATGACCCTCCTGTGCAGAGAACAAAATACAGATCACTGAGGCCAGAAAAAGGGGTACCTGAGTACCCCTAGTGGCAACTGAAAATTTTTCCAGGAAGGAAACTTGGAATTGTATCAGGAAAGGCCTCAAACCTAAACCTAAAGAGTTTGGACGTTATTCTCTAGGTGAGTAAAGCCACCTAGAGAATAGGTGTTTGAACAAAGAAGAAGCATAATTAAAGTGGTTGTTTTTTTGTTTTTCCGGGGCGGGACAGGGAGGAAATTTGGTTTGAGGTATGTTTTGAGTGGAGGAGAAACAGACAGCAAGACCTGAGGTCCGGTATCAGTAGTGGAGATAAAGGGACATGAACTTGAGGCATATTTTAGAGCCAGAAAGAATGAGAATTTATATCCACTTGATGGGAGATAGTGGTGAGGAGAGGTAGTAGTCAAAGATAATTTTGAGATTTGTTACTTGGGATAGCTGTGTGGAGTAGATGAAGATGCCATTAACTATAGAGATTAAAATTTAATCTGCAGGGGAAATGGCTTCAGGCAGTTCTAGAAATTAAAAATTGCTCTCTTTCAACAAGTGCAGAAGAAGCAGCATGCTACTCTCAGTATATTTTGGCTCTTAGTGAAGAAGTAATATGATTATATTCATGAGATATTTATCACTGATATTTTACTTAAAACAATTTAGACTAGGCATTGGAGTTAGAGATAGTTAACAGAATTAAATTATAAAATGGCCAATTTTTTATTTTTAGATTTTATTTGTTTATTTTATTTAATTTTGCTCCAATTGATATTATGTAAAGAACAGAATGAGGGGAAAAATTGAGTGTCTGGGAATATAATTATGTTGGAGGTGCCTGGCAGGCAGATGGCATGTTTGTGGTGTTAAGGTTGTTGGTCACATATGTCTGGAGCTCATAGAATTGTTGGAACTGCAGATTGGAGAACTGAGTGACATTGTTTTTACAATGGTACCAGTGGCCCTTCTAGGAGCTACGGTGCCCTTAGAAGAGCCTTGAATAAGAAGGGACCAAGAATAGGAATTTGAGGAATGCCTGTATTTCAAGGCCTGCACATATAGTCTTCTTTACTTAGTACTTCTACCTTGGGGGGGGGGGGGGAGGGACATAGATCTTTGATAATATACAAATATACTCTTACATTGGGTTCTTTTTAATATGAATCATATTGGAAACAATTATCATATAGATTTTTCATGTTAATATATCACTGTTAAGCACTAAAGATGATGTTTCTATTTCATTAGCAAGCCAAATACAAACAGTAATAGTGAGAACTCTGTCTTCAACAGTGCTACCTTTATCTGCTGTATATTTTTTTTTAAAGATTTTATTTATTTATCTGAGAGAGAGAATGGGAGAGAGAGAGCATGAGGGGAGGAGGGTCAGAGGGAGAAGCAGACTCCCCGCTGAGCGGGGAACCGGATGCGGGACTCAATCCTGGGACTCCAGAATCATGACCTGAGCTGAAGGCAGTCGCTTAACCAACTGATCCGCTCAGGCACCCTATCTGCTGCATGTTTTTAGTCTTAATTCAAAGGTCACAGAAACTAAACAATGCCTCACTTTTTTATCCTGTGTTGCTATTTTGAGATCAAGTTCTTTGACCATTGCTATGATATTCTAGTTTATATTGGGAGTAAACCCTGAAAATGCAAACTCTTCTCTAAATTATACTAGGAATTCTTCATTGACACTATGCTTGTAATGAATTACCTTCCTCTGACATGTAAAATTATTCAAATGTTTCCATATGGCAATGGTTAGAATATGTATCTTTTTGAAGACTAAAAATTTTATCTTCTTTCTTGTAGGTAGTCTTTTTAGTTAAAGGTCCCAGAAATGAAGTATGAAATATTTTGAACTGTATATAATTGTATAACTCTGTAATTGTTATATAATTTTGTTAATTAAAAGAATGGTATATATATCCCAACATCTCAAAGTTCTTTTATTTTATCCAGGGTTGTATATGAAAAATAGACCCAGATTTTTCTAATTCTTAATATCATAACAAAATGTTCACTGATTTTCATTTCTAATAATGGTTTTCCAATAAAGTTGTCAAATATGTTACTTGCACTAAACCTGGAATTCATCAAAGGTAGGGATAGTATTTAATTCATATTTATTTCTTTAAGTACCTGGAATGATGCCTGAAAATATGTAGAATGTTTTAAGAAACACTTGTTGAACGAATGAATGATAAAGATCTTCTTTCCCTGTAATACTTGATTTATTTGAAACATATTTTATTAGGGTTCTCCAGAGAAATAGAACCGATAAGATCAATAAGATATATACATATATACATGTGCATATATGTATATATATATGTATATATATATTTTAGAGAGAGAGAGAGAGATTGATTGCTTGCTTGATTGACTATGAGGAATTGGCTTATCTTATTATGAAGACTAACAATTCAAAAAATATCCAGAGTAAGTCAGCTAACTGATGACCCAGGAGAGCTGATGGTGTAGTTTGTCTGGAGGCCAGCCGTCCTGAGACCCAAGAAGAACCAGTGTTTCAGTTTGAATCCAAAGGCAGGGAAAGTCTGATGTGCCATTTCAAAGGCACTCAGGCGGAAGGATTCTCCCTTACCTGGGGGAGGGTCAGCCTTTTTGCTCTATTCAGGCCTTCAACTGATTGGATGAAGCACACCTGCATTAGGGAGGGCACTATGCTTTATTCATTCTAGTGATTTGGATGTTAATCTAATCCAAAAACACCCTCACAGACACAGCCAAAATAATATTTGCCCTAATATCTGAGCACCCTGTGGCCTAGTCAAGTTGACATGTAAATTTAACCATCATACACATTAGGAAACTCTACTCATAAATAACAAACATTGTCAGTATAGACATTTTAGCTTACAGCCATATCCTTGAAAAATATTTTAAAACATTTTAAAGGAATCCTTCTTGAATATACTTACAGTGCTCTGTATTATGTTGTGGTAGGTTTTTGGCAGTGTGATCATTACCTACCTCATCCTTTATGAGATTCATTTCGCTTAAAGTGTTATTTTTTCCCAAAATATGCTCTAATTTTTTTTAAATACATTCTTGCTCATAATTAATCTAAATTACAAAATATTCCTAGTTTATTGAGTAACATTTCATTCTTACACTGAAACTTTTGTGAAAGAATCTGTTTTTGTTTAATTTAAAATTTTATGTTAAATGGTTTGGCAGTGTGTAACCTATGCTTGCTTGATTCAAAATAGTATGAGCCCTGTAGAAAGCCAGGTTGCTGAGTCCATTACCCATCAACATCTAAGAGAGTTTAGCTGCTAATGACTGAGGCAGAATGACATTGCCACAGACCTCAAGTATCAAAAGGCAGCTTAGAAGTTTAGTTAGAATAAGAGATTTTCTTTATTGGGAGAATTAAATTGGCTCTTTTGCTCCAGAGGGGAGGTTTTCATCTAGGATGAGAATTGTTTCAGGCTGTTTTAGGAGAGAAAATTACTCTATTTGTGAACTAAGGAAAATGTAGAGGTGGTAGATTAAGTAGTTCATAGTAAATTAGTCAAAAAATAGTATTCATATGCCATCCCTTTAAAAATATCTTTAAATTGTCTGAGTAATCAGGTTTAAGAGCTCTTTCAGTAAAGAAAAAACACAGTACATATTTTTGTGCTAAGAATATTTATGTTTTTCCTTTTCTTTGTTCCACTTGATATTTTGATGGATTTGGTTGATAGGTAAATCAACTAATTTTCTTATTTTTTAAATTTAAATATTTATGTGGCACTTCCTGAAGTTAATGTCAAACCCAAAAGTTCATGTCTGAGCCGAGCAATGCAAACATTGCTGAATTTAATAAAAAACATTCAGTATTAATAGTAAAAGCAGCTAGATAGTATTGACCGCTTAGAACATTCCAGTCGTGTATACTGTGTCATGTGAGCAGTTTATTAAACAGGTTGGGCTGAAAGGGTACAAACAAGACTTGATTATTTCTTCTTACTTACCCCTGCCTTACCAGGGACCTCACTGCCCCACCTCATGACTGTTTATTTTTACTTTAATGTATCAGAATAGCCTCATTTTCAGATACAAAGCAATTGTAGTCTGTTTGCAATACAAATTTTAATCCTTGCATCCAGTTGGAATGTTCTCCTATCTTTTGAGCTCAGTCTTGATCGGGAACTCTGAAAACCAATAATGAGAGAGGTTAGTGTGGTCCATTTCATGGTTTTCGTTTGTTCCACCTCTCCCCACCCCCCACCTATTCTGTCTCCTCAGAGGTCAGGGCAAGGGAGGAGGAGAAACACGGATGAAGGAACAAAGGCCCGTTTCTTTAGTGCTTTTAAATCTGTCCATATGTGCCCTCTGTTATGTCAGGCATACAGATGCTGGGTTTCTGTCATGGATAACATTTTGTATGTTCTTCAAACATACTCTTGCTTCCTTATCACCTTTTGCATACCCCACTATGTTGATTGCAGCATGTCCTGACAAGAGGTTCTAAACCTGATCACTTACAATTCTTTTTTTTTTTTTTTAAGATTTTATTTATTTGAAAGAGAGAATGAGAGATAGCACGAGAGGGAAGAGGGTCAGAGGGAGAAGCAGACTCCCCGCCGAGCAGGGAGCCCGACACGGGACTCGATCCCAGGACTCCAGGATCATGACCTGAGCCGAAGGCAGTCACCCAACCAACTGAGCCACCCAGGCGCCTGATCACTTATACTTCTGCTGTCAACTCCTGCCCACTGCATCACATCTCCAGGTTCTTTCTGTTGCTCTCCCCTTGACCCAACAGGCAGCGCTCTTGAGCAGGATCCTTTCTAGAGACCTTTCCGTGGCTTTCTGCTAAAGTGTCTAATTGGCTATGGAAAACTTCATGCATCCTTGACCTATCATGTTGGCAGAAATGCAGCCACTTCTCTTTTTGTCCAAATATCATAGGCAGCTCCACTCAAGCTCCTACCTTCAGAATTCTCTGACAAGAAGTAGGCATATATCCCTATCTTTATGAATACCCTCAGGCTCAGGGAAAACTTTTCATGTTGTCTCAAGAACTCTCTCACACTTTGCTTCTGGGTAGTAGCATGGGGGAAACTATGACTTGTTTCAAGAATTCAACAAGCAGGGAGGCCTGGGTGGCTCAGTCAGCTAAGCATCTGCCTTCGGCTCAGGTCATGATCCCAGGATCCTGGGATCAAGGCCCACATCAGGCTCTTTGCTCAGTGCAGAACCTGCTTCTCCCTCTACCGTAGCCTCCCCCTGCTTGTGCTCTCCCTCTCTCTCTGTCTCTCTCTCTCAGACAAATAAATAAATAAATAAAATCTTAAAAGAAAATTCAACAAGCAACCAGCCTGGGAGTGACCCTTTGAGTGGCCACATCCTTGCACGCAGCACAGTTTAAGAGGGAATTGAGAAGACACTTCATTGTTCACTAAGATTCCCTGCAAGGATTCCTTTTTTGTGGATCTCTTTTCAAATATTTAGTCTTCTCATCTGGGCTACTGGGAGTGATGGTCTTTGGACTGGTTTTACCATGGATATGACTGATAACTTATTTTTCATTATCCTTTGCTTTGAAGATTTAGCTGCATTCCAGGAAAACGAGAAGAGTCCCACTTCACGTTTAATTACATTCGTTTAAGGCTCACATTAACTCTATGAGGAAAAGTGATATTTATCATCCCAGTTAAACATGAGGAAACTGAAACATAGTTTCATTATTTGTCTGAGGTCGCTCAGCTTGTCCAAGGTCACTCAGTCCTGAGTGGCTGCCTAACTTTTATCCACTTTACTATATTGCTAAAACAGAGTAGGACAGAGTGCAGAGGATTAATGATCCAATACCCTAGATAGTGCCCCACACTGCAAAGCAGACAATTGTAATACCCAAATGTGTCACTTTTCTAGAAACAACTAGAAGCTTCAAAATTTCTGATAGAATTGGCATTCATTTCTTTTTCTTTTACCCATCTTAGAATGATTCAAACACTTCAAAGTTAATTGCTGATTTTCATGCTGAAATCATAAGCATCTTGGAAGTGTGGTAATATTTCTTATTTGGCTGTCTCAGTATTGCATAGTATATACCATTGGCAACCATGAAAATACTACAATAGGACTGTGTTAAAAGACAAGGAGATTCAAATTCTACAAATGACAAAGAATTTAAAATTCCCCTAGCAGGTTTTTATCGCCTTTCTGAATTTTTTAAACAAATATTGTTTTGCAAACTTGAAAGTTTATTACATTATCACTTTGTGAATATTTTTTTCTCAGAAATCGAACATTTCTTATTTGTCTTCTTTCTTACCCCTAGGAAATTGTTAGTCTTACTGCTATAGTGACATAAATCTGCTATTTGTTTACACTCAGTAGCATCCAGATACATTATAAATATTGCATTTCTAAAATGTATCTACTTGTAAAATGTGAACTTGGGGATTTGGCTCCAAAGAACTGTCTTATCTCAGGTGTTTTGTTCTATTATGCTCATGTGGAGCTTATATTTAGCATTACTTGAGTTGCAGATTTATTTCATCTTGCCTAGCAGCATCAGCTATTTCCTTCTGCTGGTTCCAATTATTATGATTATTTCCAGCCTGAGTGAAGTTTGGCAAAAGCAAATATAGAAAGGGAAAGAAAAGAATAGTCTATTCCCTCAAGCTAACATTCAAGCTTATCAGTCTTTATTTAACTGCAGAATCCATTTATTAAATATTTGGAGTTAGCAATTTAATATTGATTTTGGTCTTCCTTGGTGTTGCAGACATAAGCCCAAGTATGTGCTGGGCTCAGTTTAGAACTATGACATAGTATGGAAGATGCTGCTTTCCTACCTCTGATAGATTGGGCCGTTGTCCTTTTCTATTAGCGAAGCTACAGTGAAGATGGACCTGTATTTGTTGAGTTCTGTGATATTCCTTGCACATGTAATATATAAAGAAGTAGAGGTTATAAGCACATATGTGTCACTGCATACAATATAAACAATATTTATAGTTAGATGCCCGATTACATGCTCGGGTGTTTTTGGAGACTGCTGGGTACTTTTCTTGTCATTCATGCATGGGGCTCCAGAAAGTTGTATGTTGAGGTTATGGAACTGACAGTTGGGTAAGAGTCAAGAAACTTGTTCACATAGGTTTTTTTTCCTCCGTGTTTCTTTAGTAACTTTATGGCAAACACACACACACACACACACACACACACACACACACACTTTTTCCTTTATTCTCAAGGACACAAAGGATTTAATAAAAACCTCTAAGAATTTGACTCATTCTAATAAATTTGCTCTGACGCTTTTATATAAATTCGTGAATTCAGCAGGAGGGGAGAATAAGGTCAATAAAGGCATCAAATTAGATGCTGACTTTGTGCAGTTGCTTCTTTGTCATTTTTTTCCATATAGTACTGATTGCCAAGGCTAACTAAAAATTCTACAAAGCCTTATTTTACCACTATGAAGTAGAGGAATGACTAAATGCAGAAGACTGAATTATTGATGTACATTTAAACATTTTAAAAACAATATTTAAGAAATTAAACCTAAAATTTCCTATTTAGCAACTAAGAATTTATGGCAAGTACACACGCATTTTTTGCAATAAATACCATGGTTGCCTCTTTAGAAAATTATTTTCTTTTATTCTGAATTCATTTAGCTTAACAGCAAAACACATTATAAAAATATCCTGAAGTGTTCATTGATAGAAATATTGTTTTATTGTCTAACATCTGCATTCTTTTAAGATTTTAAGTGGATGACATTTTTAAGTTATAACCCCTATTTAAAAAAAACATTAAACTTGAAAAAAAAACAAAAACAAAAAACAAAATCATTAAACTTGAAAATAACCATTAAGGTCAACTGCTGAATTGTCTTCATTTGGTAGACTTTTTTGACTCTGTATTCAATGAGATTATTTTATTATTGCTATTATTAGAGAAAAGTCAATTCTAATATATAGAATTCTAACATATGAAAAATAAAAGATTCTCTAATAAACTTTGCAACAAGTTTTCTTTCAATTTCTATTTTGCCTTTATTGCTAACTTCCAAAAAACAACACAAAACTCTACAGAAGATAAGGACCGGAGATTTTTTTCTAGCAGCATTGTAAATTTTGCTAAGAAATACAGAGAAATCAAAATGTTGCTTTTTTTATTTATTGACTTGTCAATGAGGCTTATAGAACAATATTTATATTCAAGATTTATTATGTATTGAAACAATTCGATTTAATTCAAACAAAATGAAATAGATTGAAAGCTGTTCTATTGAATAACATTTTTTCATAAAAGGTGGGGAAGCACTTTGGTGAATGGAAAATATATCTTTAGTTTATAAAGCATTGCAGCTGTGGATTTGGTGTCAGGGATATTTACATAGATTTGTAGAGTATGTAGAGAACTTATATAAAAAAAGAACTTATAAACAGATCATTTCTCTTATATAGCTACACGTAGTCTACTTTTATTATTGTTTTCATAATTGATAAGCAGGGCATGTTTATGAAGGCTTTATATAAAACATACCCTAAAAGCTATCTAAATATTTAACTATTGGAAAATATAGAAAACTGGATGTTTTTGTGCTTTTAAAAGTAAGCTTTTCAAAGGACATGCTTTCAGCTAATGGGAGCAATGGCAATTACACATTTTCAGTGGGATATTAGCTGATTTGTCATCAAATATAATTCAACAAAAAGATGCAGTACAGATGTATTTTCAGTTACCTGTTCATTTTGCTTAGCACTCAACTTCTGAAGATTTTACTGATTATTCCTCAATGAACAAGAAACATGAAGATGGTGATGATTATAATAATTTTGAATTTTAAAATTTGACACTCGATAAATCTAGTCATTCTTTACCCTCCTTGTATATTTATAACCCACCAAGAATATGGATAGGCCAGGCTGTTAATAAATAATAATATTCTAAATCATTTGATCCCACCAAATAAACAGCACTATGGCAAAATGGTAATTCTTGGCAGTAGTCACAGAGAGTACAAGCCATTGTTATAGGACTGTAATGTATTTAAAGTGGAATGGCTTCAAGATGGAATGATTTATAGAAGTACTATTTCCTTTTAATCTTAACTCTTTATTTCTACAGATATTCAAATTTATTAAAAATAAATCTTTTTCTCTGAAGAAAAGATTTATTTTTTAAAAAGATTTTATTTATTTGACAGAGAGAGACACAGCGAGAGAAGGAACACAAGCAGAGGGAGTGGGAGAGGGAGAGGGAGAAGCAGGCTCCCCCCCACCCCCGCCCCAAGCAGGGAGCCCGATGCGGGGCTCGATCCCAGGACCCTGGGATCATGACCTGAGCTGAAGGCAGATGCCTAAGGACTGAGCCACCCAGGCGCCCCTGAAGAAAAGATTTCTTTATGAATAATAAAGGCAGACTTCTCTGCCTATTTTTGTTTAGTGCATTTATGCAGATATATGTTCAGACCTAATTTTCAATCTGGCAACTGCCAAATTTTCATCCAGGGCTCTCTGACTAGACCCAGTTTCATGTTTTCTAATTGCTCTCTCTATCTTTCCACATGTATGCTCTGCTTCTTTAAAAATCTAGAAGTCAACTTAATTTCCATTTTAGTAAGCTATGACTCCTGATTTTCCAGTTTCTTCTAATGGTGCCATTGATTCCTGGTTCACCTGCACTGTAAACTTGGAAATCTATGCCATCCCTTCTCTTTTTTCAGACTCCTTAATTTGTTTAATTCTGTCAGTTAGGTCTTGGAAATATTTCTTACCCTTGTTCTTGCTTTCTTTTTCTTCTGTTAACACTCTTTATGTGTCCCTTTATTTCTAGTGTCTGTATGTAATACAACAGCTTCTAGTCTGGTTTCCTGCTGACATTCTTTCCCATGCCTTACCCATCCAACAGACGACTACCAAATAATCAGCCGAAAATAGCACTCAGCGTTGCAGTCCTCTTTTTACTTTTTTTTTCCCCATTGAATAAACTCTAAATGCTTCATTTGACATTCCAAACTCTCCACCTAACAACTCTCTACATGTATTTGATACCATCTCCCTATGTATACACTGCACCTTAGGCATGCTGAGCTAGTTCAATTTTATCTCCATCTTTTTGTTCCTTCCTTAGCCAAGAATATTATTCGGCCTGGCTCTAATATCACCTCCTTCTCATATGATTCTTTGATTGCTTTAATTAAAGTAGTGTTATCTCCATTCTTATTTACCTCAGTCTTAGGACACTTATAAACTACCTTGCAAAATCATTATTTATATGCATACCACCTATATGCCATTCCGTAGAATTCTTAGGTTTGGGCATCACGCTTAAATATTTTTGTAGTCTCATTCATTATTGCCCTCAAAGAGTAGGTGCTCAATATTTATCGAATGAAGAATTTATCTTTTTCAAGACAGGAATGAATTATTGTGTCCTCAGACTGCTAATTTTGATTCTATATTGTATGTAATGCATTTCTGTCAGATAATAAACCATATCAATATTTTATTTTTAAATGTTTTCATAATAAAACCTTCCAATGAGATGATAGTAAAGTTTGGTAGGAGTAAAACATTTCTTTTTCTTTTTTTGTGGTATTAAAACTAACTGCAGAACCATTCAGGTATTCAGACTGAAGTGACCTAATTTTCAAAAATGCTTAAGAACACAATTATGTAATCTGAGTATTGTAGAAGATGGAAGGCAGGTCTAATCAAGGGAGAGGGGAGAATAGATTTATTGCATTTGCAACTTAAGATATCATTAACATGGACTGGGATTTCCCATAATGTCTGGGTCTATAGTTCAATAATAATTTCTTTCCAAACAGTAAACTCTAAGGGGAATTGGCTTCAAAACCAAAGTGTGAAGAGTTCAGATCTGACATTGTGCAACCCTGGTTAGTTTGACAAATTTATGGAGGTAGACTATAAATGCCCAATTTTCTTGGACCATCCATAATTATACATGCAGTAACTTTTCAAAACAGTATACTTTAGCAGATACATAACCAATATCTTTCATTAAACTCAAGAGGGAAGAGTTGGGAGCTGTGGGAAAATGAGAACCTTCCTAGTTTCATAATTTCTGAGAGATAGAAAATCATTTTTATCTTGGCGTCAGCTCACAGTAGCTTACAGTTACAATCTTTTATGTAGGTCTGAGAATTTCTTTCATGAAGATGCCAAGGAGGAGAATGAGGAGGAAAAGGGGAGGAGGGAGAAGAGAGGTGGAAGAAGATCGGAAGGAGAGTTTGATTTAGTCCAGAAACATGAATCTTTGATCTAATGATCTGTGCATTTATCTTTGGAAAGTGTTCAGTCAACCAAATTGTTAGACTAATAGTTTGATCTAACAATTCCCATATTGGAGTTCTGCAATTGTGAGTTTAGAGTATAGCTAATGGGAGTTGAGCAGGCAGCTCCATAACACTGGTTCATAGGAGTCCATGAATCCACTCTCAGTTTGGGGTCAAGACAAAGGTGCATAATGTTTTTGAAGAACATTCAATTAGATTCTGTTAAACACAATAGATTAAACAATCATTTGTGTGTTTCTTTGAAAAGATTCTTTCTTTAAAACAATACAGTATCCTTTATTCAAGTCCAAACACTGAGCTTCCTGGTGCAGCTTTTTGTTGTTAAATAATCTGCACAATGCTTTATAGTGCAGAGAGGCAATGGTCATTGGAGCCTCTATCCAAGGGCTTTAGTGTTTTTTTCTCTCTTTCTTATGTCTATGTGTGTGATTTGTCAACATGTTCCCAAGCAGATATCACAGGACACAAGCTTATAACAAATGTTGTCAGGTTAATTTCCAGTCACATAATTCAGACAAGATTAGACACAGACAATGATAGTTATGTAATCAAAACATTTATGTACCTCATATTTTCTACAATTCCATTCTGACTAAACTAATATATATCATATATATGTATATGCTATATATGCTATTATTTATATGTATTTATATATTGTATATGCTATTTATATATACTATTATGCATAATAGCATATATATAATATGTATATATTTAACTTAAAGACATTAGTGTTCTATTTGTGTGAGAATACCAGAAACACCAGTAATTTTGACTTAGGTTGCTATCTCTTTGCACACAGCCTTTCAGGTCTGATGTAGATCATAGTAGTTATCTAGAACCCGGAATGCTCCAATTCTTGGTTCTTCTATCCCCACAAAAAGTTCTAATCCTATTGACCCAGCCACCATGTGCACATTTGAAATAGCCGGAGAGATGAGAGAAAGAAGGGGCACATTTGGCCATATTTTGGTGAAAGTTTCAAAAAGAGAGGACGAGACTCTTATGTTTACATCCGATTGGCCAGAACTTAGCCTAGTTGCAAATGTTGCTTTATTATAGATTGTGTGAAAAAATCAAGAATCACAGAAGGCATGAAGAGATATAAATACTTAAGTGTAATATTATTATATTTACTTTACATGATATAAGACCATGGCATGAGGAATGAAACGATTTGCATGATCCAGCCCAGATTTTGAAGCCTTATTTAAAAAATTCCTTCCCAGATAATTCTAGACTATTTGATTTTACCATTATTTCTGTTCTGGGTGATAAGTGTCCATATTTCTACTGTGCATTGTCACTAGTTATGTGACCTCAGATTTTCTGAGTGGCAAAACAGATCACTGGGTTAGGTGATTTTTAGTATTTGGTGATTTATTGACTATCTTTGACATGCAAACCCAGTAACTTCTTAAGGAAAAGCAATATTTTATGTTGGTATTTCCAATGCCTTGAACATGGTTTTTTGGGATTGAAAAACTGCAGTTAAATGAATATGCATAATGAAGATAATTATCTGAACTAAACAGACACCTCTCCTAACTCCTAATTCTATACTGTTATTTTCTTTGCACCTCCATATAATAGCGTGCATTAGTTATGATATTTTCTTTTTTTTAAACTATCTTTTTTAAAAAGATTTTATTTATTTGACAGAGACACAGCGAGAGAGGGAACACAAGCAGGGGGAGTGGGAGAGGGAGAAGCAGGCTTCCCGCTGAGCAGGGAGCCCAATGCGGGGCTCAATCCCAGGACCCTGGGACCACGACATGAGCCAAAGGCAAACAGTTAATGACTGAGCCACCCAGGCGCCTCTAGTTATGATATTTTCAAGCTCAAGTTACTGAAATACAAATCAAGCAGTCATAAACCATAAGGATATTTATGATTTTACCCAACAGGAAGTCTAAAGATAGGGCAGACACCAGGATTGGTTGATTGAGTGACTAAAAATATATCTTCTTTCCATTTCTCTGCTATGTTATCTTTGGCCTTATCCAAAATACATAATGAAAGAAATAGTATCAAGTGTATAATGTATATCGTAAATATCTAAATATACATATGTTTAAATAATGTTTGTAATTATTTCTTAAAAGGCTCTACTCTCCACAGAAGCTGTTCTAAGTTATATCCATACTTAATTTATACCCTTCACTCAGTACATGTAACAGAGATTTAGTATTACATCTTGGAATTATTTCTGAATAGGTAAAATTTATAAAGTATATTTTTTTACAGTTAATATTGTGAAATTAAAAGAACATTTTGAAATCAGACAGATCTGAGTTTGGTTCTTGGGCAACTTACTGGTTCTAAGTGGTTATATCCTCATTTCTAAAACAGAGATTTTAATGCCTAATTCCTAGTTGTGTTGAAAATTGAGTATTTTAAATCTGTTTTAAAATAATGTAGTTTCTTGTTGGTCATTTACAGCAATTTCAAAACACTTCTGAAGACACTAAAATGTGCAAATATATATATTTATGTATGTCTTTATATTTGGTTCCAAGAGAGTACTATAATGTTGGGAAAAATTATAGTTATGACCAAAAAATTTATTTGATATCAGTATAACACATTTTTGTGAATTTCTTCTCTATTTTATATATTTCAAACATTTTTTAACTTATTACAGTAGCCCAAATTTTAAAAGCCTCACTGATATACAAAAAGTTGGCTCTGGTATGGGAGAAAATAATTCTGTGTGCCAAGAACACCCTACCTTTTGTTTTACCATTATACAGGTTTCTCTATCTACCTTGGCATTCTGTATTTATTGCCATTGGGCAGTTCCAAGTTCAGTTTCTGATTGAGCCTTTGCAGAGTCAGGCTATATTTTTTCATACTGGGAACCTGGCCTTATTCCCTTGAACAAAATCTGTAGTAGATAAACCTTCCTAAATAAGATCAAGCAAGCCAAAAAAAAAAAAAAAAGGGAAGTTTATTGATTTATATTTACTGTTTGAAATTGTACAAAGCCATGAATCCAGCTGAGCTTCATTTTAGTTTGTTACGTCAATGTGAAATGCTTAAGATGGCTTGAGTTTATTACTATCTTTTTTTTTATACTCAGAGAAACAAATGTGTATTTCTGTCATTTTGCGTGTTTGTTTCTGATATACTGTTTGCTTTTTTTTATTGTGTTTAGTATTATAATTAAACTACATAAAATATCTGAATGGGGGGAATAAGATATAAAGTATTTTGTAGCTCAATATATATCTGATATAGATGATTACCTCAAAGCATACCTCATGACTTGGTTTTGGATTAGGACACCCAAACAACAAAAAAACAAAAACAGATAAACAAACAAAAAAGACCCAAACAAAGCTAAACATCCTGCCCTGATAAGCACAGAGGAAATGATTTAGGCAAGGACAAAGTGCTAATTTGGGTGAAAAGTGTGGAATATGGGTTTAAATAATTCCACTCTATTGCCTCAAGGGTCATGTAGTATTTATTAGCATATCATAACCAAATAATATTGTGGTTATGTTACTATTTCAGAATTGCCCAAAATTATTTCCTTTAGCATGACTAGTCCTGAGAACCTGCTTTGTCTATTTTAACATCCTTCTTCAGATACTGCATTTGAGCCCAGCTGGCTTGTGTACTGCCAAACAAAGAGGCCAGGCTTAGAACAATGAAACATTCCCATTTGTTCGGATCTCAGTGAAGGCTGTGTGAATTCAGATAGAAAGAAATATAAGAATAAGAGGACTCTATTATAGAAGTCATAAATTATAGAAATCATCATATTGAAAATGTATAAATGACATACCTACTTATTAGGTATGAAAACATGTGTCTTTTAGCTTTTGGCACTCAAGTATTTAGCCATTCAAACTATCTAAATGTTTTAGTCTGTGTTGTGAGTGTTTTCAAGCATATGCCTTTCATAGTATTGGCTCTATACTATTCTTATATACTTATATATTATTCTTCTGATTTGGGCCCACCATGTGCAGGGGGACAACTGTATTGCCATGAAATAGAACCACTTATACAAGTAGATAATATGATAGGCAAAAAAATAAGCAAAATGCCACAAATATTTGTCCAGTCTTTCAAATTAGACCAGATCCTGACAATTGCTGATAAGGATGAAATGCTCCTGTCAGATGTATTAGCCGATAGCTTCTATGATTTCTTTCGTCGTTGTTAATGAAAGTATTTTAAAAACAAGGTAGAATTGTCATGCTAGTACTATGCTATCTGATTGAAGTTTTTTGAAGTCTTAAGTTTCATGTTTAATTCAATAATTAATTTTATCTGTCAAAAATTATTCTTTCTGGTCCCCGACTTTACGTAAATGAAAAATCTGACATTCATAAATATTTGTTCCTTTTGGTTCATTGGAACAAAAATGATAGCAATAAATAACAAAAAGCATCAAGATAGGTATTATTAGACCTCAAATCTCCAAAATAACTATAAAGTATATCATTTCAGGGTCCAGATTGAATGCATTCATTTTTGAATGAATCATATTGTAAATGCCTGATGAGATAACAGTGGTGGGATGGAAGAATAAAACAATGCCTTATAAGTTCTGGGCTCAAAAACTTTTGCTAAAGTGTTGTATTAACCCCAGCATATTTTGAAAAATTAAAAAGGTGTTCCCCATTGTCAAGAACAGCCCAAATACAGTTATCTGTCCAGATATCTAGATATCTGTAATAAAGCTACAAGTTATCTTTCTTTAATCTGAATGGGATATATCTCACAACTTCAGCAATCTAAATTATCTGACTCTTTTGGAGTCAATTTTCACTGACACTGATTATTTAATGAGTATTTAATTATTATTACTAATTAATTAATTAGTATTTGGGGTGAAAAATATCAACTCTGGTGATTATATTTCCTAAACTAAGAACTTTACTAAACTTTACCAAATTAATACTCCTCACTTTGCCAAAATGAAAAAAAAAAGAACATCTTAACTTCAAATTTATGAAAACAAGCTGATTTATTTAGGGCCTAGTTGAGTAGAGATTGCATTAGTGAGGCCAGAAAGAAGGATTTGAGTCCAATGTGAGCCAGTTAGCTTTGCACTCTAGACTGCTCTCTTCCTGGAACCTTTTTCTGGACATATATGTGCTGATGAGCAGTGTGGGTGGATAAGAACAAATCCATTCTATCCCTTGAAAAACAGTCCAATAGATGGTGGCTCAGCGTTGTCAGCATGGGTTACTTCAATATTTGTTGTGTTAGCTGAAGTATAAATTTTCAAAAGAATGTTTAAAGTCTAAATTTATTTTGATGTGTTCTCTGAAATAGTATATTTTGCACATTCAGCATAATTGTGTAAGACTTTGCTTTGTCAAAATGCTGTACTTTTACTTAATAAAAAGAAACATCTGCTACATATATAAAAATGCATATGGTGTGAGTAATGGAGTTTATACCTGTCACCCAGTATCACAGGTTTGAAACTTTACCTCTACCATAAATGATACATTGATATACTTGCTGTGAGTTAAAGCAATACCCTTTCCAATGTACATGAAGTGTGATCATGTGTGTATACGTGTGCACACGTGCACACAGGCACACATGTGTCTTTGTGTCTGTTTATTTTTCAACCTCTCTCTAGATAAAGGCTCATAATTTTCATTATAAGGAATTTCTCTTATTGGCTCTTCAAGCCGCTATTATTCCTCCTATTACAGTATTCCAAAACTCTGCATTCCTGTTGTCAAGGATATAATTCAAATATTACTTACCTCACTTCTAAATTATTACAGTACCTTCCTAATTGGTATCCTTTGTTTTTATCTTTGTTTTGTAGATTACACTGCTGCCATATTCATCTCCCGAAAAATAAAGCTTTTGAGTACTTCCCAATTCAAAGATCTCCATTGCCTTCCATTTCTTAGAACAAAATATATAAACTCTTTCCTCAAACATTCAAGGCTTTTACAGTCTCTCTTCAACCTACTTTTCTGGTTACTTCTCTCAGTACCTGTCTTCCTGAACTTACCAGAACCCATCTGTTACAGAGTTTCCTTTTACCTGCAATTACATTTTCCTTTGCTTTTACAACACTTTTCACCCATACAAATTTTCAGGTCAATGCACACCCAGACCAGAAAATGGTTTTACAGTATCCAGTTCATTGCTGTGCTACAATCCTCTGTCATGAGGCCAACGATAGCAAATGCTGTCTTTTGAAGCTCACGTAATGCCACAAAAGAGGTTAAACATATGGGGCTTAGACAAGCAGCTCCAAGACTGTCTTAGACTCCTCAGCTCTCAGTGACATTCAAGGTTATTGGCTCCAATTCATACACAGCTTCTAACTTGTTTTCCGTGTGACTTGAATATATTCTTTTAATTTACACCCTCCCCACTATGCTACCTTTGTTTGATGTCTCTGCAGGGCTTTTTGAAATGTGTTCCTTCTAAATTATTGGGCTCAATTCATCTGGCCCTCAGGTAATTTGCCCCTAGATTTTTGCAGCCTTACATATCTCCTGGACGATTGGTACTTATGGGATAATAGAACCCCTACGGAGCCTTCCAACATTGCAATTTCCCTTAAGTTATGATTTATCTGGCACCCTTTACCTCTGGTTTATTTCTAATTTGTGGTTCCAAAAGCTTCCAGACTTCTAGTATTTCTGGCACTCTAACTTATTACTGACCTCTGATTGTTGCATTTCCCCACGCTGCTTTGAGTACTGAACATGCGTACACCAGGGAAGCCTATCCATGCATCCTTTACTGCACAAGAGCCAGATGTGCCCATTAATTGACCCTGAATGTTAACTGTGCCTGATTGCCCCCCTTTTCGCATGCCACCTCTTTTCTTTAAATATCATCTCCCTCTGCTTGTTTTAATCCTGACTATACTCTGACTTTTAACTCATATCTGTGTCCTTCATGAAATTTTGGTTACCAGCTCAGCGTATAGTGATCTCCTCTAATATTTATTGTCCCTTTTCACATAGTGTTTCATAGGAGATCTGTTTTTTATCAACAAGATCACTGGTGGTTTGGAGTCAGACAGAACAGACTATAAGGGGGCGCCTGGGTGGCTCAGTTGTTGGGCGTCTGCCTTCGGCTCAGGTCATGATCCCGGGGTCCTGGGATTGAGCCCCGCATCAGGCTCCCTGCTCCGCGGGAAGATCAAACAATACACTGAATTTATTCAATAAATATTTATTGAGTGCTTACTATAAGCCAAGCACCAGAGTGGGGATTGTAGGTGAACAAAATAGATAAAATCATCTGCCTGTACATCAACTGTTATTACAGTAATAATGTCAACCAGATTTATTGTGATAGGACTGTGACATTTACTTTCTTTGTATCTCTCAAATTGTTAACACATTCCATGGTACCCTAAAGTAATATTTTGTTTTTCTATCTTATATTGTTACATTTTGTTCTATGTTTTAATTTTATTGATTTTTATGGATAATGTTTGACTTTACAACATATTGATACAACCACTTTTGAGATCATGGATAATAAACAGAGCACCCCTTCATTTGTATAGAAACTTTCTCATAACTTGAAGCCATGACATTGAGTTCTTACAGATCCACATTTGATGTTAACATTATTTTAAAGCAGTAAAAAGAAAAAATGCAACAGAAACTTCTAAGTGCATATGATGTCAGGGTATGGTCTGGCATTCCCTGGATTTTTATGGTTTGAATAAAAATGCTTGAACTTTGGAGTTCTTAACAAAATATTAGTAGATTATGAATTTAACCACGATGATGTAATCTTGGTTGCATATGTGCAAAATAAAGTATCGGCTCTATTGAAGACTTTATTTTAGCCTGACTCATCCATGGCTTCTTGAGCAGCAAATGCTGATGCTGTAATATGTGTAGAAAAACCACATGTTTAATTGACCTGTCTGAAATGTTCAGTGCTGTGTTTGTTTTCTTCACTTCCACATTGATTACAGAAAAGATGAGTAATATTGAAATCTAGAAAAGTGAATTTGATACAAAATGCATTTAAGAATCAGTATTGTTAGGAAAACAAGTAGAAATCCTTTGGGGTTTTACAATGGTTGAGGATATGTGGTGAGTAGAGGCATCGCTGGGAATATTCCACATTTTTAAGTAGTTGCTTGTTTTCATAATAGGCTGATTTTAATGGCATTGGTTATATTTTTATTTATTTTTTTTAAAAGATTTTATTTATTTATTTGAGAGAGAGAGAATGAGAGATAGAAAGCACGAGAGGGAGGAGAGTCAGAGGGAGAAGCAGACTCCCTGCTGAGCAGGGAGCCTGATGTGGGACTCGATCCCGGGACTCCAGGATCATGACCTGAGCCGAAGGCAGTCGCTTAACCAACCGAGCATTGGTTATATTTTTAAAGCAATATCTTTCCAGTATTATAGCATTTTAAACTTAATTCTCTGAGAAAGGGTGGAGACAGAGGTATGTATTTGTGTGAGTTTGCGCAATCCTTTCCTCCTTTATATTATTTCAAAATGCAGTTATTTAAAGGTCAGTTGATGCATATTTTGCTCTGGTTTCTGGGACAATAGAGTCAGAGCATGCTTTCCACAAAGTTGCTCAGATAAAGATCCAGGCTATCTAAAATTAGGTTAGATGGTCCTGAGCAAAGAAATCAAAGCTGCCTTATATTTAGTTCTACTGGGACATCCCACTGTGCATTGATGTAACCATAATATGCCCTCCTGGGCCAATATGGGCCACCAATTAGCTCCCTGCAGTAGATCTTTTGGTACATGTAGGAATATCTTTTTTCATTTGTTATGCTACCAGAGAGTACTAGGATTATTTTGAATCTTTTGCCCAAATTTTTCATGTCATCTGTTTTCCAGCATAATAATAAAATAGCCTTTTAAGAGTTTTGTATTTATTTTCAACTTTTTGAGGAACCTCCATACTGTTTTCCAGAGATGGTGTATAGGAATGCCACTGATTTCTGTGCATTGATTTTATATCCTGCCACTTTACTGAATTCCTGTATGAGTTCTAGCAGTTTTGGGGTGGAGTCTTTTGGGTTTTCCACATAAAGTATCATATCATCTGCAAACAGTGAGAGTTTGACTTCTTCTTTGCCAATTTGGATGCCTTTGATTTCTTTTTGTTGTCTGATTGCTATGGCTAGGACTTCTAATACTATGTTGAATAGCAGTGGTGATAGTGGACATCCCTGCCACGTTCCTGACCTTAGGGGGAAAGCTCTCAGTTTTTCCCCATTGAGAATGATATTCGCTGTAGGTTTTTCATAGATGGCTTTTATGATATTGAGGTATGTGCCCTCTATCCCTATACTCTGAAGAGTTTTGATCAAGATAGGATGCTGTACTTTGTCAAATGCTTTTTCTGCATCTATTGAGAGGATCATCTGATTCTTGTTCTTTCTTTTATTAATGTATTGTATCATACTGATTGATTTGTGGATATTGAACCAACCTTGCAGCCCAGGAATAAATCCCACTTGGTCGTGGTGAATAATCCTTTTAATGTACTGTTGGATCCTATTGGCTGGTATTTTGGTGAGAATTTTTGCATCCATGTTCATCAGGGATATTGGTCTGTAGCTCTCCTTTTTGATGGGGTCTTTGTCCAGTTTGGGATTGAGGTAATGCTGGCCCCATAAAATGAGTGTGCAAGTTTTCCTTCCATTTCTATTTTTTGGAACAGTTTCAGAAGAGTAGGTACTAATTCTTTAAATGTTTGGTAGAATTCCCCTGGGAAGCCATCTGGGCCTGGGCTTTGTTTGTTGGGAGATTTTTGATTACTGCTTCAATTTCCTTAGTGGTTATAGGTCTGTTCAGGTTTTCTATTTCTTCCTGTGCCCTATGACTCAGCAATTGCACTACTGGGTATTTACCTCAAAGATACAAATGTAGTGATCTGAAGGGGTACATGCACCCTGGTGTTTATAGCAGCAATGTCCACAATAGCCAAACTATGGAAAGAGCCAAGATGTCCATCGACAGATGAATGGATAAAGAAGATGTGGTATGTGTATACACACACACACACACACACACACACACACACACACACACACACACAATGGAATATTATGCAGCCATCAAAAAGAATGAAATCTTGCCATTTGCAATGACATGGATGGAACTGGAGGGTATTATGCTGAGTGAAATAAGTCAATCAGAGAAAGACATGTATCATATGATCTCACTGATATGAGGAATTCTTAGTCTCAGGAAACAAACTGAAAGTTGCTGGAGTGGTGGGGGGTGGGAGGGATGGGGTGGCTGGGTGATAGACATTGGGGACGGTATGTGCTATGGTGAGCACTGTGAATTGTGTAAGACTGTTGAATCACAGACCTGTACCTATGAAACAATAATACATTATATGTTAAAAAAAAAAAGATCGTAGGAAGGGAGAAATGAATGGGGGGAAATCGGAAGGGGAGACAAACCGTGAGAGACTATGCACTCTGAGAAACAAACTGAGGGTTCTAGAGGGGAGGGGCGTAGGGGGATGGGTTAGCCTGGTGATGGGTATTAAAGAGGGCACGTATTGAATGGAGCACTGGGTGTTATATGCAAACACTGAGTCATGGAACACTACATCAAAAACTAATGATGTATGGTGAATAACATAACATAATAAAAAAATTGTATTTACTCCTTCAATGATAATAAGATAAATATAAAATTAGAGAAAATTTTATTTTACAAGAAATATGTTTAGCATGAATAAGGGGATAAGGTGGTATTTAACAGTTCAAATACTCTTATAATTATCTTGTTAATGCTTTACTTTTTATATACTATATGAATCTTCAAAGACAGCTTCAGATGCAAAAACAAAGCTAATTTTTGGACACCAGAGAAAGTTGTCTGTTTCCCTTAAGTAAATACAGCCATATGATAATTTGGAGGATTCATAGCTCAAAGCTACAACATTCTCACATTTTGTCCCTACTTATGCAGCTCGGGAGAAATAAGGGAAAAGCATATGTTCTTTTTCCTCTCCCTTTCCTCTTCTTCCTTACATTTTTCTAGTAGTCTTTTATTTTGTAACAAGACTTTTAAATTTTTTTCTTAGAGTAGTATTGATTAAACAAACTTGTTATAATAGTCATTTTGTCAAAAATGAATATTTTAGGAAGATCAGCATCCATTTGCCTTCCGTATGAATAATAATTTATCAAAAAGCATGAATGAAAGAACAAGAACAGGAAATGATTAGTAAAGAAAATATTTTTTCATTCATTTTAATATTTTAAAAATTATCATTAAAAGATTACCTTAAGAGCCATTGACACTTCAGCACAATGAAGAAACAGTAATAAATATATGAATTAGAAAGATTGTAGTACATTTAACCAATGGTGAGTCTCTGAGGAAGCTGGATTGTTAGAAATGGTGTTTGGATGGCATTGTTAATTAATTTTTCCTTAATTTTATGCAAAGGTAACACAAAATAAAATGTATGAACTGAGCTTATGCATAATTTTTATGGCTATTTGAGGAAATATTATTTCATGGGTATTGAAACTTTGCATTTTTGTTTCCACTGATGGGGCTAATGAACTGAAGAGTATCTAATTAAAGACTATATCAGCCAATATTTATGAGCAGGTTCACAAGATTTTATTTAGAAACGTATAATTATAAAACTGAAAGAGGCTCAGTATGTCTTCATTCCAGTACATCCTCCTTCCCTGTGGAGAGACCACTCCCAAAGCAGTGAAGGTAATAACTGAAGTCCTTCATTCCAAGATGGCAGAGACCACAGCTTTCATGTTGGACAGTTCCATTTTTTACAGTCTTTCATCATAATGGTCTGAAATTTATCCCCCTGTCTAAACTGATTGTGGTTCTGACGATAACCTAGATTTATCCAGTTTCCCAATTTTGGGAGTGGGAAGGAGGATATTTAGAGCAAATATATATGAACATCCAGAAGTGTCTTTATTTGCTAGCCCCATGGGCTACAAGCATTATTATTTTATCTGTGGTTTTAGGGAATGATGCTATAAAATCATGACTATTTCTCTAAAGAATGCTCTTAGCATTGAGGACATGTTTTGATCCTCTATAATTCCCCTTAATTATTTATTTATTATGTAACCTACATAAATGTGTCACATCTTCATAAGCTTTATTCCATTTCAGATTTTAAGATATGACATTATTTTATCTATCACTAAGAAAGAAGAAAAAACATGCTGCTAATTAATTTATGATACAATTCTTTCTTATCATTTAGAATTTTTATTTTATACTTATTGGAAGAAAGATTTTTGGAACTATTTAGTCAATTTTTATGAAGTATAACATATATACACATGAAAAAAAGTAAAATGTAAATGAAAACCTTAGGTGAGGTATCTCCAAATATCTTTAATTGAGATCCTAACTTTTCTAGGTACTTTTCTGTTTAGAGTCATTGATGTCTGTTTTTTTTATAGTTTTATTTTTACATCAAGAATTGTAAAAAAAAAAAGAATTCTTGTAGCAGCTTTTATTTTAAAAGAAGAGAGGACAAGAGAGAAAGAAAGAGGGCTTCACTGTTTCCATAACTTTTTTCCCAGCCACTGGATTCCATTCTAAGATGTTTTGTTTTGTGCATGTATAGACCCATTTAACTATGTCACAGCTGCAGCATGGATGATATTAATTTAAACAGGACTTACGTCAGGATCGGAGGCACTAGAATGTGAAAGGTCTGTATATTAAAATTGATAACAAATATGGTAGTATTTTTTAAATAAGTAGTTTGAATTAGTTCTGCCTGACAGGATACAGGTATCTCCTATCTAAATGTGTCTGAAAAATGATCAGTTTCCATTCTTCAGTTGCCTGTGAGGGCAGTTTCCCAAGGGCCTGTGATCCTCACAGCCTCCTGTGTCACAAAATTCTGATGCCCTCATTGAAGATATGGTATCTAACATACAGATGCAAAGATGTGGTACTCAGGACCTTGGTAAATTGAGTCTTAACCATTCTATCGAGATACTTAGGATATTCAATTCTCAATTATTTTCACTGGAGAACTCTGATTTTCTCAATGCAAAGAAGAGCTTTGGAATAAAGTCATTAGTTTTAGATTCCAAGCTACTTTCTACAAAATAAAGGAATTATAATACAATGAATTAAGTATGGTGTATGGTGTGTTTATGCAGAAGTGATCTTTGAGGGAAGCTGCTTTACCCATGTAAGTCAAGAGTTGTAGAGGAGACATAGTTACAACAAATCAAAACATATGGGCCTGTGAATGTCTCTTATTCATTTTTAGCTTCTTATTATAGAAAATTTAATCACCCTTTAAAGTAAATAGAATAGAACAATGTACCCCTACGTACCCATGACCTACCTTCAACAATTATCTGTATTTTTTCAATTTGTTTCATCTATTTCCACTACTGTTTCCTCTCTCTGGAGTATTTTAAAGCAAATACCGGGTATTAGGGTTCTGGACCCAGTTCCAGTATTTGACAGGGGACCAATTTCAACACATATCCAAGCAATTCTCTGGACACCAGCTGGTGTCCTACATTCAACTCATTTCTGACACTATCTAGTTGGAGCAGTTCATAAAACTCAGGAGACTGTTTACTTACTAGATCACCAGTTTATAATAAAAGAATATAACTCAATAACACCCAAATGAAGGAGATGCATAGGGTAAGGTATGAGGGTAAGGTAAGATGCATAGGGTAAGGTATGAGGGTAAGGTAAGATGCATAAGGTAAGGCACAGAGCTTCTGTGCCCTTTTTGTGTGTGTCACCCTCCCTGTGTCTCCACACATCACCAACTTAGAAATTCTGAACCCTGTCCTTTTGGGTTTTCGTGGAGGCTTCATTACACTGGCATGATTGATTAAAAATCATTGACCAGTTGTCAATTGACCCAACCTCCAGGCTCTTTCCTCTCCCTGGAGGTTAGTAGGTGTAACTGAAAATTGCAATCCTCTAATCACATCGTTGGTTCCTATGACAAACAGCCTCCATCCTTAGGTGCTTTCCAAAAGTCCACCTATCAGCATAACAAAGACTCCTGTATAGCTCTCATCATTTAGGAAATTCCAAGGGTTTTAGGGCTGTGTGCCAGAAATAGGATAAAGAACAAATAAAAATTTTTTATTATAAATCACAAGATCACACCAGGCATCTTTTATTTTTACCATCTAAATGTCAGTGAGCTTAACTCACATAGAAGGACATTTTAGATATAACCACCTTGTCGTTATCACAGCTAACAAACTTATTGCTAATTACCTAATATAAAATGCCCAGTCCATATTCAAATTTCCCTGATTGTCTCAAAGACGTCTTTTGAAATTGATTTTTTTCTTCCTTTCCTCCCTCCCCTTTCCTTCTTCCCCCTTCCCTCCCTCTTTGCCTGCCTGCCTTCCTTCCTTCCTTCCTTCCTTCCTTCCTTCCTTCCTTCCCTCCCTCCCTCCCTCCCTCCCTCTCTTTTTCCTTCCTTCCTTTCTCATGAATCAGGGTCAAAACAAGGTTGAAAACTGCACTGGAATATTATGTTTCTAAAGTCTTTACTCTCCACCATGTATAGAGCAAATTGGTATTCCTAATATATATATATATTTTTTTTTTTTTCCAGAAAATAAAGATAACAGTGGATTTGGG
This sequence comes from Callorhinus ursinus, assembly GCF_003265705.2. Classification (NCBI taxonomy): domain Eukaryota; kingdom Metazoa; phylum Chordata; class Mammalia; order Carnivora; family Otariidae; genus Callorhinus; species Callorhinus ursinus. The sequence goes on along the minus strand of NW_027397074.1, from coordinate 7,876,693 downwards.
GCCAGGCAATTTGGATTCCACTAATAGATGGTGTCGTTAGACTCAGTGAGAAACAAGCAGATAGCAACATTCTTTCTCCCTGTTAAACCTTGAAACAAGCTCTATGGATTCTTCCCAGTTCCTAGGTTTCTTCCTAGTTTTCTAGCCACTAGTAGGTATTAAAAATAGACTCTTTTCCTCCCTTGCTGTTAAACAGTCTAATGCAGTCTAATATACAATCTTACTTATAGTTTTTTATGTCCAGTGCTGTTTGATCTGGTGTCAAACTGCTCTGTGTTTCAGATGCCTAAATGTTTGTTGTTTTTCTCATGAAGCACTTTTGTGGATTCTTCTGATATTTTCCACCACTGGAAACTTCCAGGTCTCTGACTGGCAGTTTACAGCTTCTTTTCAGACCCTGTCTTCCTGCAAGTGCTTTTTCTTGGGGCTCTCTTATTTTAGAGAATCTTCTTGGGAAGAGTCCCTTTCAATTCTCAAGACAACCTCTTTTCATGAATCCACTAGGTCAGTGGGAAAATGCATACATCCTTATTGGATCCAACACTGGAGGTATAGGTCTTTCCCAATATGGTCTAGTCTCAAAACTCCATTCCCCCATATCTTAGAAGTACAGCCACCCCTGACTCCAGTAAATGCAGACTTGGACTGAGTTGGGAAAGAAAGTCTTGACTTAGGGTAAAGAGAATGATAGAGTACTCCAGAAACTCTTTCTATAAATGATATTATCTGCCAATTTTTTACAATTCCTTATGAATTCATAACCTTTTTAAAAAAATACAGTCTGGAGGTGAGTATTGAACCAAAGTGGATTTACATTCTCTAAAACTTATCCTGAGTAGGTCTGTTATCTATTGTTCTCTGCATCTGGAGCTTATAAGAAGGAACACTCACAATTAACATCCTTGGGATCTTAGCTACATCGTTTAAATTTCATTGGATCTATTTTCTCAAATGTAAAATCCATTCAGAGTTAAGCCCATTGTTAGGCCTGTATTCAGTGAATGGACAGTGTGTCATAAAGGAGACACACCTAAAAATAATTCGGTCTACTAAAATTGGATTAGCAGTGTTAACAGAAGTAAACAGGACAGGCTAACCCTTGAAAGGAGGGAAGTGGAAGAAGAAAGAGTTGTTACCAACCAAGGTGGATACATCTTTCAGCTCTGTATCCCCCACAACTCTTAACAAAGTAGCAACTGTTCAATAAATATATTTATATATAAATAAATGGCCGAAGATGTAAAGATTGGGGAACCATCCACTTATAGGGCTAAGGAGGGAGATTTTTTTCCATACTTGAAGATGAGGCATCTGGAATCTTCTTAAAACAAGTAGACCCATTTACAAAATGACCAGTCAGTGTCAGAAATAAGACCTCTGCTCATCTATGAGAGTCAAAATAAGAGGCCAAGACAGGAATCACATGTATGAACTCTAGTCTTGAATAAGTTGTCTATTCATCTGACCTAAGTAATTGGAACTCACCAGTTCTTCCCTCTGTGCCACATGTTGGTAGGGATTGACTCTGCCCAAGAGACAAGAGAAAAAGTACTTGTGAAAAGAAAAGAGATAGAAGAACAACCTGAGAGGAAGGTTAAGGGCAAGAAAAATCAGCCTGGGTCTCTGCCATGGTGCCATGATGCATAGTTAAAATGTGTGCCTTTATTGAGCACCCACAATGTGTCTATTATTTACAAGGTACTATTGAGATAAAATGATCTTTAAGATAAGGAAGGTCATTGTTTTCTTGACCTTTGTATCATAAATCAAATAACTCAAGGCAGTATATCGTTTAGCCTTTTAACAAAGTTTTTGCCAACTCTTTGAAGAATGGTAGCCATTCTTTCTTCTGATGTCCTGGGAAATTTTACATATTCTATCATAATGTATTCTCATATTGGATTTCTCTCCCCAATGATCTGTGAGGCTCCCTGTCACCAATAACAAAAAACATCATAGATAGTGATTGAATGAGTGAATAAATTAATAATGGATAAATGAATAGTATAGACATGGAGCCTGAGTGCTCCAAATGTTGAACAGACTGTATATTGAAGGGGAAAGTGTTTCAACTTGGATAATATTATTGGCTGAGAACAGTGGGAACTGGAGTAAGAAATTTATCTGAGGACATGAAAGGGGGTAAGAAAGAAAGCAGAAACAGGGTAATCTCATATAACAGCACCACACTGAGGGAGGATGAAAGAAGAGAGAACTGACGCAAAGGACTTGGTCCAGAGCCAATCCACATTAGGGGCTCAGGCAGTGTGGCTGGCTCTTTTCTTATTATGTGCACTTCTGAGGTGTAATTAAAGGAGTGGTCGGTCCCCAGCAGCTAGTTCAGTTGTTAAAAGAGGTGTTTGTGCCACTAGCATAACTTGGCTCAGTGAAATTGCTTTGTTTACTGTGATGGTTTTGGTGGAAGAAATAAAAAGAACTCTGATGAATCAACAAAGGACTTTGATATTCACAGCACTTCTTAACTTGACTACTAAAAATCTTACCCACCTTTATATAAAGGGTGGGTAGGATTTTTCATTCACACTTGCTGTAGACATATAGAAAAACTCCTCCTTTGTCTAGTGGACAGAATGGAAAAAAGGAATTATTTGGAAACTAGGTTTATTTGTATGGGGATGTACATTAGTGGTCTGGAAGGAACAAAGCTGCATATAACATCTTAGCTGCCTGCAAAATTGCTCTTAAATATAGACTCAGCCATCCTTGTCCACATTCATTCTTTGAATGAGAATTCAGATTGTTCAATAGTGAAATTGCCTTGTTTTCCAAGTTGTGTCATGGCCATTGGCAATATGCAGGACCATTCTTATCTCTCAAATGGTGACTTAAGAGGAAAATCCAAAATCTCACACTGTGTTCTAAAATTCTTTCATTAGAGATTCAATCATTCTTTTGAAGTTTTGAAGATACTTCCTTCCTCAGGAAGCATCAAATGAAATATAAACATGTCTAAAATGGCAGTGACATAAGCCTTTACTTTTGGCTATCCCTTTAGGGCCATAAGCCCCAAAGGTAAGCCCAGATGGGTATTTTATAGCTCAAAGAATTATAGCTTTTCAGATTCTGAATGGACTATAAAGATTACTGAACCCATTGCCTTCAGTATACAGTTGGGGAGATTGAGACCTAGAGAGGCAGAGTGCTACACACAAAGTTATATAACCCAAAGCTAGTGCCACATCTCCTGACTCTCAACGCCAGCTTTTTCTCTGTGTCACACCTTGGTGGGAATCAATCCCCTGCCAAGAGGACAAAGGGAAGGTACTTCTGAGGAGAAGGAAGAGTGATCTGAGGAGGAAGAACAATCTGAGAGAGGACAGTCAAGGGCAACAAAACCCAGCTTGTAACAACGGCAGGATGCCTGGGGCCAGCCTCATAAGGCAATTTAGCCAGCCACCTGGAGAGGTACTGGCAAGCCAAAATATAGCCCTCAATTTCAACAGCACAAAATATGCTGACTTTAAAGATAATACTTTTAGTTTTTTTGTAGTAAATAATTTATATATTTATATGTTTATATCTATATATGTGGAAGAAATAAAGTATATATATTTGTGGAAGAATAAAGAAATATGTTTAATATTTAGAATCAAATAAAAAGGGATATAAAATTACAAAACTCCTTTTTTGTTGTGAATAGCCCTTTTCTGATAAGGACCATTTGTATTAAATAGAAATTAAATATTCACTGGAATATTTAATTCCAGTGAATAAATGCTTCATTGGCAATATAGCACACTGTTGCCACAAGTCCAGATACCCCTCCAAAGATTGCCAACTGCCAACACAGATATGTTTATCATGAACATTGTTACCATTGTGTTGACAATATCAAGCAAAGGCCAAAATAAACATTTCATTAATTGACCAAGTCTGAGTATCTATAAAATTATGAAAAGGAAAATAATGGTGACCTCAAATCCAGTGATCATAATGTATGGTTCAGGGGCTTGTGTAGTGATAAATATATATATATCTTCATGAAATTTAAATTCTTTTGTTTTTTAGGGACACAACATGTGAAGTATTCTTAATTATTATTAGCAGTAATTTTGACTCCTAAGTTCTTATAAATGTACATTGCAGTGACATAGCACCATATGATCCTTGGAAATACTGAACAATATCCCCTCAGGGTGCTTTTCTCACTCAGTTGAATGAAAAAAAGATGGAGGTCAATATATCGTATTTCCTTTAATTTGAAAACATTCTAGTGTGGTCAGGAAAATACAGATCTAATTTATGGAATGAGTGGTTCTTATTTTTCAAGTAGTGTTTCACAGGTATATAAATCAGTATCTTAGGAAGTAAATAAATACTTTCCAGAATGAATGATAAATTGATTGAAGTTTTTATCTTTTCTAAAGTAAATATTTACACTTAATTTTAAATATTGATTTAATGAAAAAAATTTGAAGTGCTCAATTTTTCCTTTTCTGTTTGTTAATATTTATACATTGTTCATATATTTTTGATTGAAGAGCTGGGGATGGTTATGGTAATAAAAGATTTCAATCAAGATTCTACTGTTCATTTTGAGGAAGGAGGTGTTTGTTTTCTATCTACTACTAACTTAGTGTGGTAACAGGTTGTATTAGCTTCTATTGCTGCTGTAACAACCACAAACTTAGAGGTGTAAAACATGACAAATTTATTGTCTTGCATTTCTGGAGGTCAGACGTCCAAAATGGATCTATGTGGGATAAAATCAAGGAGTAGATCAATGGCTGTGTTTCTTCCTGGAGGCTCTGGGGGAAAACTTGTTTCCTTGCCTTTTCTACCTTCTAAAAGTCATCTAGTTTCCTTGGCTTAGGTCCCTTTCCTCCATCTATAAAGCTCACAATGTCAGGTTGTTCTTTTTCACACTGTCATTTCTCTGTCTTCTGATTCTCACTTCCACCTTTAGAAAACTTCTGTGATTACATTGGGCCCACCTAAGATGATACAGTATAATCTCTGTATTTTTTAAAAAAAGATTTTATTTATTTATCTGAGAGACAGAGAGTGTGAAAGTAAGGGGAGAAGCAGAGGGAGAGGGACAAGCAGACTCCATGCTGAGTATGGAGCCCATTGCAGGGCTCAATCCCATGACCTTGAGATCATGACCTTAACCAAAACCAAGAGTCAGAGGCTTAACTCACTGAGCCACCCAGGTGCTCCTAATCTCTCTATTCTAAAGTCAGCTGATTAGCAACCTTAATTTCCCTTTGCCATGGAACTTAATATAGTCACAGGTTCTGGGGATTAAGACTTAGACACCTTCGGGGGTCATAATTTTGCCTGCCATAGAGCTCAAAAAGGATGAAATGAAAAGCTCTTACCACCACCTGACAGCAAGCAGCCAGGGATATCATTGCATTTCTGTTAAGAACTTCATGCTGGAACTGTGCATGATTAGTTGACCCAGGGCAATATTTCTCTGATGTGTAGAATGAGGCCCATTTCTTTACCCTTGCCTCATATAGTCAAGGATGCCCAACAGCTAAATATGTGCTAAAGATTATTTACACATTAACTACCAATTATTTGAGCTTATTCCAAAAGAATGCACCTAAATGTACACTAATTGTAGGCAGCTACTACATTCAGATGTAAATTGTTTTGAACAAAATTCAGAATATACCCACATTCAAAAAACATATCTAAATACTACCATATTTTACTTTTTTCTTTGATATGCATTCAAACATTTTAGCAATTAGTATATTAAGTTGGAAATTATTTTTTTCACTTAATGGAATATGGTGATACAAATCCCATGAAATTGATAAAGATGACTAGGGTATTTTATGGTATATGAAGTAATACTATTTATGTCCTTTTTGTTTTTATGGAAGACTAGTCAATTCATTGTTTCTTCTACACAGATTATCTTATCATATTGAGATCAGTCAGTGCCAACTGTTGAGCAGGTGGTTCTTCTTGGCATCTCTGTTGCTTATAAACTTCACCCACATCTTTCTTTACTCAAGAGGGAAAATGCTTTGGTAGTAAAAGACCATGTGACATCACAGTATTTGTGTGTATTAAGCATCCACAATGAACACATAATGAGCAAGGTGCTGTTGGGTGGAATAAAATAAATGCCCGTTTCACCTTTTCCATTTTCATGTTCTTCACTTCCTAATTATCCCTGACCTTTCAAACATTGAATTCAAAAATAATTCGGGTTCAAATTTTGAAGATCACAACTCCTTTAAATTTAGCACTATCAGATTTTCAGTTTTCATAATATATGAAATATATTATACATGAACTATTATATATAATATTAAATATATTACATCCTAATTTAAAATGACCACTAAATTTGATTAAACTTTGGAAAAATTAGGGAAAGCACTTAGAATACTTACTGTACATAATAAACATTATATAGACCTGGTATTAGTAATAATAGTAGTAATAGTGGTGGTGGTGGTAGTTGTGACTTGAATGCCTTAATTTTATTTTGTTAATATAAAAGCACCACCCAAATTCCTATATGCATTTTTAATTATTTCTCTATTTATTCTTCTTTCAACATTGTGATTCTGCTCATCGAATATTGTATTCTGGTCATCAAAAAATAAAAATGAAAGTATGTTTCTAAAATCTAGCTGTGTCAGGAATATAGTCAATTACACTGTAATACATTTGGTGACACATAGTAACTACATTTCTTATGCTAAGCATTTCCTATGTATATAATTGTCAAATCTCTATGTTGTACACCTGAAACTAATACTATATGTCAACTATACTTCATTTAAAAATAAATAAATAAATAAATAATAAATAAAAGCAAAAAAAATCTAGCTATGTCTAATTTATACTAAACATTTAAATTGATTAACTTTTGGCAGCCATTAATTAGAAATATTGTCCTTTGTTTTTATGAGAAAAAAATGCTAAGTATTAATGATTAAATTGACTTAGGGCATATAGAGAAATGATAAGACCTGTGAGCTTCATAACTCTTTGCTATCTCTGTTGTAAAAACTAAATAATTTGATACTCTGGTTATTCTGTGCTGTATTCGATGTAATGGGAAAAATGTGTTGTGACATATAACCCCTTTTTCTTCTTGCCTTAGGATGTTACCCATTGTGGAAGAGCTTCTCCTAAATCTTTGTTACATTTATACTGAAATAATCCACTTTATTCATGTCCCCAAGCTCATGTATGTATAGCAACCTTTAGTTTAATAACATTTCAGGTCTCAAAATAGAGTATTGGTGGTGACAATCACTTTAATGTAATATAAAAAGGAAAGAACACTAAGGTTACATCTACAAAAGATATTTTGATTACTGACATTCTCTGAGAATATATATATTTTTAATCTTTGGCACCGCTATTAAATACCCAATTGCACTGGTAGAAAGGAATAGTAATTTTACTCTTTTTATTGTGACTGTACCTGATGAATGTCATTTTTTTCCTACAGGTAGGTGTGCAGAAATATTGTGTAAATTCACTGAAGCTTGTGTCTGACACTATTCAGCCTATATTTCCGTAAAGGGTTTTCTTTGGATTTTTATCTGAAATAACTCAGCTTTTATTATGTGGTGACAGCTGTTTGGGATTACATGCATTTTCTGGGCAAGTTAAACCTTGGTGCTGTATTTATTAGTCGTTTTATTTTTTTCTGGATAATGCTCAAGGCATTGCATTGAATTCGTCTTAGAATCCACTGTTTTACCTTAGTTGTTTTAACCAGCTAGTATCATTTTAAGTCCTTAGATTAATAACCTACAGACTTGAAATTTGGGATTTGAAGGAAATGCAGATTCCTCAGTTTGTTTTCTACTGTGGAATCACACCATGTGAAGTCCCCCATAAGTTCCCATTTTACTTCTTTCTGCATCCATTTTTTTTTTGGTACTAAATTTTGAATTTGCCTCATGCTTTTGATATTTCTCTTTTGCTTATCACCAGTTCTTTTTGATATACATGTTTCTCTTTTGTCAGCTATTTTCTCCCTCCCTCATGGTAACAACAGGTCATCATTTTTTTCCTACTAAATTTTCCAACTCACCTCATACTTTTGACACGTACATTTCTCTTCCACTACTCCTTAAACTTTTTTTTCATATACACATTTTTGTTTAGTTACTTGTTTTATCATAGTTCTCTTTCTCTCTTGTCTCTGTAGCATCTCTACCCCATGGTATTATCTGTGCTTCCTTTGGAAGTTTAGACATTCTTTTCCAACTTTGATTGCAGCGATTTCTGTTCAGTATTTTGTTCTCCATATCTTAATGATGTATGTTGATATATTTCTTATTTAAAATATATTTTAGGGGAGCCTGGGTGGTGTAGTGGGTTAAGCATTGGACTCTTGGTTTTGGCTCAGGTGGTGATCTCAGGGTTGTAAGATCGAGCCCCATGTCGGGCTCCATGCTCAGTGTGGAGTCTGCTTGAGATTCTCCCTCCCTCTTCCACTACCCCTCCTGCTCATGCTCTCTCTCTCTTTCTCTCACTCTTTCAAATAAATAAATAAATCTTTAAAAAAATATATATATGTACATATATATATTTTATTAGGCAGTTTGTAAAATGGATTCAATTATACATTGTTTCTCATTTATAATCATTATCATAATAGTTTCATTTTCCTTAGGAGATATACTGGGAAAGGAATAGAGCACATGAATAGCTTCTGTTGTTCCAATTCTAACAGTATGAAAATCATTTAGTAGTAGTAAACTTTAGCTGTAGTAAAATCCAGGTTTCCAGGCTAGGCTATTGCTATTTATAGCTTTTGAAATGGAGCATAATATTAGCTATCTCACAAAAGCCATGCCAAGGTGAATAAATGGAAAAGCTTTATTAAAAGGCTTAAGTGTGAAAATATTATTTAAGTGGTTAAGTGTTATAAAAGTACCTTTTTAAAATTTACTGTCTCTCTGAGAGTGGCATGTATGAATTTAAAGGTTCATAATATAAAAATATGCAAATATAAAACATAGACTTTATGTACCTTTTATATACCACATATAAGTGGAAATCCAAAGTTATTTGCATCTAATTGCCTTTAAAAATGAATATATTATATTGTTCTTGTGATAAATGTGTTCGGATCTTAGGACTATTTAAAATTTATATCTTATAACATATGGATGGTCATATTTGTACTTTTTGGCAAAAGTTTCTTTTCCTCCTAAAACTGAGTTTTGATTAGAGAAGGCTTGACCCTTACCACTGACCAAAATTTTCACAAAATGGAAACCCATGGCAGTGTTCTTCAAACCAGCCTCTTATATAGATGAGAAAGCCAAACCTGGAAATATGAAGTGACTTGCCCATTTCACATAGCAGCTAGAATCTGCACAAATTAGAACAAACAAGTTCATGTGATCCTAGTTAACTTACGGTTCAGAAGGAACTTTTGCGTTTACATCAAATCTCTTCTTGGAAGTAAACAGTTGATGCGAGAGATGGAAAAATCCATACTGAGGTATAGGGACTAGTTAAGGCTAGGAACCAGGGTAATACAGCTTTCAGAGTATGTAGGAGCTACTTAGTGCCCTGGAAAAATGACCATGTGGAGGTTTTCTTTATGGCAGCAATTATACATCAGTTCCACTTCAAGATTTATCTTTCCTAGCCTTTCATCAATTCTGAATAGATACATGGATATGAATATTGGGTCCAGGTTTAGAAATGCAAAATTCATCATTGTGATTCCAAAGCAATTTCATTTTGTACTGTGATTACATTTTACAAATAACATGATTTTACCTCGGTCTGTAAAACTTGTGTGGATACTTCTTTTGTCTTTTTCTTTAATAATCAATTTTTCTAAGCCAAGAAGCAAAACCATCTCAAAATTGTTGGTAGTATTGTGCCACAAGGAAGGGATTCCTGGACAGTTAGAAGACCATAGGTATTTCACAAAGCTGGTATTAGCATTTGCTTTCTACATTTTTTGTATCCTATGACTCCCCACAAAGTCTTATCTTTTAAAAGGTGCTCCTAGCAAATTGCAGTAATAACTGATCAAAAATTTAACTCCATTTTCAACTCTGTTTTGGAGCATCTTTCATGTAGTAGGCTGAATGATGTTCATTTCTATTTTCCCCACAGCCCTTCACATGGGGCTTTAGATATAATAGACTTATAAATGTTTGCTAAATGCGGACAGATGAGCTAACGACAAATATGAGAGGTCCTTAAATAACCCAAAAGCAGAAAATTCAGACCATGAAAGATCTAGAGTTGATTATATTGTCTTTTTTGGGAAACTCATTAGCTATGAATTACGGAACCTGTTTATTGACATAAACTTTCAGTCTCCCTATTTAGCCTCCCATCCTATGAAGAAATTCTCCTCTAAATATAGCTTACAGTTTGCAATGCAGCCAGATCTCCATTCTTCCACTGATAGATAACTACTGCCCAGAAACCTCTAGTCCCATTTCTATTATTTCTAGTTGTTAAAATGTAGTTAAGGAAGAGCTGCATTCTAATAACTTGCCACCCTCTGGCTATAGTTGCATATTTTGATTGAAATAATATTAAAACTAGCACCACATTATAAACCTCTATTTGAAGTCATTTGAAATGTTTTTCAAATCCATTATCATCCTGCCTATAATAACTTATTTTACTCTAATATGTTAATGTCTGTTTGTACTCTTCTCTTTGTATTAAATAAAGATTTATGAATTCCAACTATAAAAGAAATACCCTCATCAATACAGACATTCTTCTTTAAGTATATTCTTTGATGGAATTTACACAGGAAATTTCAGTTTCTAAACTCTTAGAAATTTTACCTATTTATTTAGATAATTCCATATAGTCAAATACACAAGATTGGGGAAAAATCACTTATCTTCATATAATATTATTTGGTAGCTTAAATTCTTGTTTTATTATAAACTACAAAGGACTCCATTTCTTTGCATTGTGATTACAAGGTCATTCTTGCTCTAGAGTGGAGCCCCCTAGAGGGTAATGTGATGTGTCTCTTATCAGCACAAAGGATATTTTAGGCTCTCAAAAATATTAGATCAGTCAGTCATCAAGGATATTTTCTCTGACCCAGTTTACTTAAGTGATTTATATGGAACTTAAAAGTTTAGTGTCTAAAATTACTCCTGATATTGAAACTGTTTTTTTTTTTTTAATTTGTTTTAGGTCCCATGGAACTCATTTTAAGTTCAGAGCTTCCATGGACTTAAAGGCCTAGGTACCATGATGATCTCTATACAGATATAACAAAGAGCATACTACAGCTCTTGAGGCATGGAGGGAAATGTGCAGGGAACCATAGAGAAACCATAGTGGAGTTAGGGTCCTATTTGAATTTTTGTTTCCAAAGGTGAAGCATCTAATAATAAGTGTTAATGAGGATTGCTATCTTTTTCTGAATTTATAAACTATAGAATTTGGCCAATGCTGTCTGAACACACTGTTAATCCTTTGTTATTCATTAGAATTTTGACAGAAAAAGTTAAATTTTGACACACAGAGAGGAAGAACAAGGTTCCCCCATGTATTTATGAATGATAACACTTGAGTAGATAAACTTCATTGCTTTCTTCAAGCTAACCCTTAACATTTGCATGCCCTGACGCAAAAGTTCAGATGGAGGCCCACATGAGTCAAGTCTAAATATTTAAAATTATAAAGCAAGCTAACAAGTCTGTTAAATTGTATATGATCTGTCTCCTGTCTTAACCAATACAGCTTTGCAATGACTAGGAAGGCCATATTCAAATTAAGAATTTTCTTTCACCTTGTAGTTTCATGGAAGAATCAAATTCCCCATTATTGGTCCATAGCTTGTTCTGTTTCTCTTTCTATCCTGAAATCCAACACTACAAGGGAACTCATAGGTACTCATATGGGCACTTAGCCTGTATGGCCAATCTCTGGCTGCACTCCTAATCCTTGACCAAATACCCCCATTTGGTCTTCCTTGGGCCATAGTATGCATGTGGATACACACATGGATGAGATTCCCCTTAGGATCAGAATGGACGTGAGGAAGATCAAGTCCATTTAGATAAGGAATTTGGGAATTCTGGACAACCTGAGAATGATTTATATAAAAAATTTGGGTGGACTTTGGGTGTGTAAGACCCTAAGGCCTCTGGAGGGTTGTGACTGGACAAACACCAGTGTCAATGGATCTAGGACAGGTGCTCTTCTTGCCTGGGTCTAATGATTATCTGGCTTTTTAAAAAATTTCTCCCAGAAATTGTTCTTGGGAAATATACAAATGTGTGTGATGAAAAGAGTTGTCATCGTGGTTTCTGAAAGAAAGGTATTAATATAACTCAAAAGGAAGTATCAGAGACAGAAATTAATGCAAAAGCCTATGACAAGGAGTAAGCCTATTTTAGGTCTTGATTTTCTTTACCATTTACCTCAACCCAAGTTTCCCTTTTGTGAGTAGAGGTATTAATAAGACTGTGTAAGAACCTGCTTATTGGGATGCCTGGGTGGCTCAGTTGGTTAAACATCTGCCTTCGGCTCAGGTCATGATCCCAGGGTCCTGGTATCAAGTCCCACATTGGGCTCCTGGCTCAGCGGGGAACTTGCTTCTCCTTCTGCCTGCAGCTCTCCCTGCTTATGCTCTCTCTCTCTCTGACAGATAAATAAAATCTTAAAAAAAAAGAACCTGCTTGGGGCCTCCGGGTGGCTCAGTCGTTAAGCGTCTGCCTTCGGCTCAGGTCATGATCCCATGGTTCTGGGATCGAGCCCCACATCGGGCTCCCTGCTCAGCCGGGAGCCTGCTTCTCCCTCTCTCTCTGCCTGCCGCTCTGCCTACTTGTGCTTTCTCTCTCTGTCAAATAAATAAATAAAATCTTAAAAAAAAAGAACCTGCTCATCATTGGTAGAAAAACTGAGAATGAAATTCATAGTTGTGTCCTTGTCGGATGTCATTTACCAGCTGTTGGGGTCCTAGAACTAGGCTGTCAGTTAGTTTGAGAAGCAGGTGGCTATAAGTAGTTCTTCAGGTAAACATTAATGTTGTCATCCCTGTCTATGGGAGAGTTGAAGAGAGCTTTTCTCAGTTCCTTTATTGGTCCTTGAAAATGCCTTTGGCTTTTTGTCATCAAATCTCAGCAGGTGCCAGAGTGCTGCAGGTTTCCACATTTAATACTGCAGTTTTCATTGGTAGACATTCATATCCTATAGTGATCTATGTTATTGCAGTTGCTCATGTTTTACATAGTATAACCATCTCTGTCAGATTTAATGTTGACTTAGATTTACATTATGTTCACTCTATATTTTGAAAATATCTTTTCTTCAAAGTTTTAATAGTCATTTTTACATTGGCTAGATTCAATTTGAGATGACTTCTGTGTGTGCTTGGGAAGTAGAACATGAGTTTAGATTTTGAAATTTTCATTTTTGGCAAGCATAGAACAGGATGTGGCCTAGTTTCAAATGTTTATTTGAAACAAAAATTTAACTGGAATTGAATACTGTGCTTTCTGGAGAGGGTTCATAAAATTTTTGACTGGTTGTTTTTGCACCTAAAATATGAATTCTTACACTTTGTCCAGAAATTATTTTTTAATAATTTTAAAGAGATTACTACTGAGCTTTTTCTTTTTTTTAAATTTAATTTTATTATGTTATGTTAGTCACCATACATTACATCATTAGTTTTTGATGTACTGTTCCATGATTCATTGTTTGCGTATAACACCCAGGGCTCCATTCAATATGTGCCCTCCTTAATACCCATCACCGGGCTAACCCATCCCCCCACCATCCTTCTCTCTAGAACCCTCAGTTTGTTTCTCAGAGTCCATAGCCTCTCATGGTTCATCTCCCCCTCTGATTTCCCCCCCTTTATTTTTCCCTTCCCACTCTCTTCTCTCTTTTTTTTTTTAACATATAATGTATTATTTGTTTCAGAGGTACAGGTCTGTGATGCATCAGTCTTACACAATTCATACTGCTCACCATACTGAACTTTCTTTTTAAAGAAGGCAAGAAAGGCTTTTTTTTAAAGGTGTTAGCATTTTTATTGTATTTCTTGCATTATTTATGAAAATATTCATGCAATCAGAAAACTAATAGGTGATATATTTATTAAATATTAAGAGAACATGCTATAAATCTTTATATACTGTTAAAAAGCGTGACGTAGAGAAATCTTCAATAAAAGCACAAGTCACAAATACATGGGGGGAAACCTATTATTTGAAATGTTTTAGTGGAGAAACACTAAGATTTCCCCCAATTTTTATTGAACATTGACTCAGAAATAGCAACAAAAACAATAGTAAAAATTTCAAGTGCATACCATATTATGCAAACATGTGTTTGTGTGTGTGTTAGGAACTGTTCTAAGCACTTTATATGCCTTATCACATTTAAACCCACTGAAATAGGTGCTGTTTTTGTCTCTACATCACAAATGAGGAAACTGAGGCACAGAGCACATAGGGATTTGGCCAAGGTCACACAATAGTATGTGGTGGATATGAAATTTGAACCAATCATTCTGATTTTCTTCAATAATTGCCCTTGGAAAGTTACAAAATTAATAAAGCATGGTAACCCAGTAGACACTGAAAATATTTTTAAGTGAAGAAATACTGGAAAGAATAGTAGTAGTTCATTTTCCTGCATACCTTTGGGTATATGAAAAGCACCAGACTTAGAAGAGAGAGTTTCAGTTCTGGTCTTAGTTTGCCGCTCTCTGGCTGTGTGGTACTAAACAGCTCACCTCACCCTCTCTGAGCTTCAGTTTTCTCATATATATATAATATAGAGAGTGATATTGTTTCACTGAGTTAGTATGAGGATTTAATTAGGCATTGTATAACCTATTTTCTTCATAATAATTTTGAAAACATAGTTAGGCAGATAGAAAAGCATCCTGCCCTCCTTCCTGCCTCCATCTGTGAGCCTTAGGTTTCAAGGAAAAATGGGAGGGTTGAGCCAGATGACGTCAGTTTTCTAGTGAACCCTGTGGTTCTTATGAACATTGCAGCTCCTTTTTTAAAATCCATTATTTCACTGCAACTAACTTAATCGTCAGTTATTTCATTAAAACTTAATCTTGGGTTTTGAAGACTGTATTTTTGTAGTTATTTTCACAGAACCATAAAGCTTAGAAATAATGTGAAAGGCTGAAAATTCAAAATTCCAGGACAGCTAGAAGCGTATTCAGGTTTTATTGAATCCTGTTTTAGAGATTTTTTTTATTTGTTTTGTTTTAGAGATTTTCATATAGCTGATTGTAATGTTCACAATATTTGGAACCACTAATGTTTTTCTATTCTTTATCTAAATCTTCCTTACAAAATTTAAGTCTCTTCTTTACTTGAGAGTTATTTAGTGAAGTAGGGACATACCCAACTTAGCTGAGTCACTTTGCTGTTTTCATGTTTGTAAAACAGTTATTTTCTATTCCTTTGTCATTTCTATAAGTTTCAGAGACTTTCTATTAATCATAAGTGCATGCCCAAACTGATCAGTAAATATCGGGTAGTAAGTATATATTCCTGTTTCTATATCTATCTCATTTTTTAAAAATCTCAGCATGCTTATATTAGAATATCAATATAGTAAGAACTCATGTATTTATTCATTACTTTTATCATTTTGGAGTTCTCTGTCCTTATTTGTGCTCTGTATCTAAGTTTGGACTTTTATCCCTCAAGCTAATCTGGCATCTAAACAACTGCAAAAGATTGAGGGCATGTGTCCTTTTTCCCAATTTAATTAAAAGTCAACAGATAACAAACAAGCAATATGGCATAGTTATAACTTATTAGAAAATGATACCTGAGAACAAACTGCCATTTTTTGTTACTTTTCAAGTGAGGATATCCTTTATTCTGCCTGAAAAGTGATGTTGCCTAAATGAGAGAAGGAGCATATTCTTAAAATTATTCATTCAATAAGTTTTGATATGATGCTATATAGGTGATAGCAAGTGCTAGTAAGACAATATACCAAGAACTGTTTGTGAATATATTAACCATGGCCTATGCTCAAATGGGAAACATTTAATATAACATATGTGTCTGTACACAAATCAATACTGTTTGTGGGGTTGTTTTCAGTTATAAATGTAATCTGTATACAATAGGGCATAACACTTTTTTTGCTTATTCATCAAAAATGAATATAAAAATCTGAAAATTCCTACTAATACATAATAAAAATATACTTAATTTTTTTAAATTTATTTGAGACAGAGAGAATGAGAGAGAGAAAGAGAGAGCACATGAGAGGGGGGAGGGTCAGAGGGAGAAGCAGACTCTCCGCCGAGCATGGAGCCCAATGCGGGACTCGATCCCGGGACTCCAGGATCATGACCTGAGCCGAAGGCAGTCGCTTAACCAACTGAGTCACCCAGGCGCCCATACTTAATTTTTTTAAATTGAAGTATACACAATGTTACATTAGTTTCAGCTATACAACATAGTGATTCCACAAGTTTATTTGTTATGCTATGCTCACCACAAGTGTAACTACCATCTGTTACCATACCATTGCCTGTATTCCTTATGTTGTACATTTTATTCATTTTCTAACTGGAAGTCTGTATCTTCCTCTCCCTTTCATCTCTGGCAATTGTCAGTTCTGTATGTATGATTGTTTCTGCTTTCTGTTTCTTTGTTTTGTTTTTTTGAATACCATATGTAAGTGAAATCATATGTTATTTGTCTTTCTCTTTCTGATTTATTTAACTTAGCATAATATTCTCTAGATCCGTCCATGTTGTTGCAGATGGCAAGATTTCATCCTTTTTTATGACTGAGTAATATTCCATCATATATACCACATCTTTATCCATCTATCTATTGATTAGCACTTGGGTTGCTTCCATATCTCAGCTCTTGTAAATAGTGCTGCAGTAAACATAAGAGTGCAGATATCTTTTCAAATTAGTGTTTTCATTTTCTTTGGGTAAATACCCAGTAGCGGATTTACTGGACCATATGGTGTTTCTATTTTTAATTTTTTGAGGAACCTCCATAATATTTTCTACAGTGGCCACACCAATTTACATTCCCACCAATAGTGTAAGAGGGTTCCAGTAAAAATATACTTTGATGATACTAGGTATTCAACCTAGGATTATGTGACTTAAACAAGTACATGAAATACATTAAGTATACCAATAACTGGTCCTATGTATCTCCATAATTAAAATCACAGTCAGGGGTGTCTAATAACAGCACTTCCCCTAACACTGAATGTAGCCACCATAATGGGCATGGGCACGTCTAAAGAACTGCTCATCTTTTGGAAAGCTATGCAGGTAGAATATGCATATGTAGGCCGTAGTTAGAGGAAAAATTGATGGTGTGCTAAATCAAGTAGGTGTGTCATTTAGGAAAATTACTTTTATTGGGGAGGTGCAATTACATGAGTCCAAAGAACAAATATACTTAAATGCACTAGGAATTATAATGTGTGTCATGACAAAGAAATAAACAATTGCTGAAAATTAGCTAAAGAACACTATTTCAATTCTTTCAGTTTATTTTAGAGACTTCTGTAGTGAAGTTATAGGAAAAGATTTTATTCTGCTCCTTTCTATACATTTATTCCTTTGAGTATATGTTAACTGAGAGCTATAAATAACTTGCCTTTGCAGATAGCTTTTGTAACTCTAAGGATGAAAAGCTAAGTCAGCACTATGGCCTTTGCTTTTGTTTTTTGTTTTTAAGGAATGATTTCCTTTTCCAAACTATTTTTATTACACATGTATTTTAATGTGCATGTTTACCTTATTAAGGATTCTTATACTCACAACAGTGTGTTGAAACATGATTTCACTAATTCACTAATACTATCCACTTTGGTAACATTGCTGTTCTATAGTTCCTGCAATATGTATCATTTTCATTAGAGCCCTTCTTCCTGTTTTCTATAGGCATGTCAATTTTTGAAGAGAAAAATAGAAAAATAAAGAAGAGGAGAGAAAAATGGGCTTATGTTGATATAGAACAGTATGGCCCATGAATTCAAAATCATAATCCCTACTCTCCCTGACAACCTTTGCTAAACTCAAGTATATTTTCCTGTGTTTCGCATTGGATCCAATAAAATCGGACTAGAATATTTTTCTAAAGGTTTTGATTGTACACGGCACAGTTGCCTTGAAGCTAAATAGGCACTATACTGTATTACTTAGAAGTATTAACAGATACATAGCAATCTTTGGACATATAAATAAGATTTGGAAAACAATTTAAGAATTAAAAAAAATTTAACAGGATCTTTTTCAAGCAAGTGCTTAATATTTGCTGCAGTGTCCCCTTTCAGACTGCATTTGATTATACATGTTGAAAATGTAACTTATTAGAATATATGGGAAACATAGCCTCAGTAGTCAAGGATTAAGATCTTGCCAAGAATTAAAGGTTCTTAAACTAGAGCATAATCTACCAATTACCCGAAAGACACATGGAGAGACTATCTGCAGATAGGCTTTCTTCTGAAAGGATTCCATTTGCCTTTGTAGCTTTTCCCTTGTGGGTGTTGAGTATGTATTTCCAGAAATGTAATAACTGTACCTAATCTTTACCTAACCACAAGGCTGCTCTCTATAACCCTTGACAGTGATATATCTGAACCTACCATCCACTAAGAAATAAGCCCCAGACCTGGTGTTTCTGGCATGAGTTAGAATAATACAACCAGGTAAATGGAAGGAGACCCCAAATTCAGTGATTTTGGATAAAGTATTATTTGAGAAATGGAAGTATTTTGCTGAGCTCCATTAAGAGAAAAGGAATATTTTGAACCTAGAATATCTGAACTAATTTAGGGTTCTTAGAGAAATTTGATCTGAGCTCCAAGGCAATAGTAAACTATATTCATGAGTTTTACCTACTTTATTTCTGTACTTTGCTATAGATCAATTCTGTTTTTACTTGTAATTTCCTTGATAATACCCTTTGAATCAGAAACATTAGTTCAGGAAAAAAAAATTGGATAGCTTCAGTCCTTTAGATTAACAGTTTAAATGAGTTAATAGAAACCCTGTGTTTAAATTGCACAATCACTTGAAGGAAGAAAATACACTTGAAGTTTTCATGGGTGAGGAGATTTCACTGGTGCTAGAAAGCATTTTACTGGTATGGAAGTAATTGGTTTAGGTTTAGAACACAACTTCCTGTCCAGATAAATTAATCACTGATGAAAAACAATACTATAGGATACTCATCCAAAGCTTACGTTGTTCAATTATACTTGACTGCTTTTTATCAGGGAAATTAAAGGCTATAGTGACACTGACAGATTTGGGGATTTGTCTCAAGACATGCCTCTCACAAACATCAGGAGCCCACTGAATACTACAGCCAGTAAAATGCAAGAGGAAAATTTGGGCCTTAAGACAGAAGATGAAGGAACAAAAAAGGAGTGAGAGACAGACCAAATATGCACTGCATAATGCTCTGTACTAAGCTTCTAAAAAAGAAGAACTTGGTGTAAAAACTAAACTCTCACCATGTAGTCTGCTTGAAATAATTTTTATAATAATTATAATAACAGAATAGTACATTAAAATTTGTAGGTCTAGGGGCTCCTGGGTGGCTCAGTGGTTAGGCAACTGCCTTCGGCTCAGGTCATGATCCTGGAGTCCCGGGATCGAGTCCCACATCGGGCTCCCTGCTCAGGAGGGAGTCTGCTTCTCCCTCTGATGCTCTTCCCTCTCATGCTCTCTGGCTCTCATTCTCTCTCTCTCAAATAAATAAATAAAATCTTAAAAAAAAAATTGTAGGTCTATTTCCAGTGATAAATTGTTTTTAAATTAAACTTGTTTTTTTGAAAGTTCCAAAGTCAGAATTCTAATTAGATATTTTTTGAAGGAAAACATTTGAATTTAGATAGACCCTGTTGATCTTATTTCACTGTTATGTTTGATTAGTTGTGCTGGTCACCGTGTCACTATCAGAAAGCAGATATGTTTGGAAAATGCATGTGACTAGAGTCTTGCTTAGAGTAGTGACCGTAAGTAACCATTTATTACACCAAGATACATGAATTAAAGAAGAAGAAAGTGAACAAAGGTAAAAAGCACATGGACAGAAAAGTGTGAGAATAATTGTGTAATGTAGGACATTCTAAGCATAAAAATAAAAGAAGATATAAGGGGGAAAGTTCAAATAAATTTGATCCTCTAAAATTTTTAAAAAAATTTTAACTGCTTTGTATGATAAAATACTATAAATAACATCCTGAAATGAGATATTTGCAATATATATGATAGGTGGGAATCCAATAAACTTAATATGTAATGCATACTTTTAAATCACAAAAAGGCATATACCCCAGAAGGGTTGGCAGGGGAAGGATGAGCAAAAGGTATGGAAACAATTCCTAAAAATAGAAATAAAATATGTTTTTCAAGTTATTAAACAAAGAATTGCTAATAAAAAACAAGTGTGTGTGATCATTGTTATCTATCAGATTAACGAAGATCAAGATATTATTGCTAACTGCTGGTTAGAGTGTGGTGAGACCAATGCACATATGCACCAATTTGAGGAAATTTGTGAAAACCAGCTTAGAAGTATACACATTTATAAATATTGATACAAAAGATTTGTGGTTAAAAAAATCAATATAAATTTAAGAGTAGGGAAGGAGTTAAATAGTGGTGCAAACAGGAAATTTTAAGCAACTATTAAAAATTGTAATTTTAAAGAGAATTTAGTGTTCAAAAAATGTTCCTATTGCAATTAAATATGAAAACGATAAAATCTATGTTATCTGAAGCTATTTTATTTTTAACATATACAAATACATACATGTACATATAATCTATGTAATTACATATAGATAGATACTAAAATAAAATATGCAGGAAATATAAATAATGGGTAAATCCAAAAAAGTGAATCCTATGGATCAATTTTCCCTTTAATTTTCAAATTTAATAAAACACACACACATATTACTATTGTAATCAAAAAAGTAAAGGAAAATATAAGAAAAATAGGAAACAAAATTTTATGTACATCGTTAATAAGGATATAAAGAAATCATTTTAATTCACATCCATTTTCTATCTTTTTTTAAAGTTTTCACACATGTAATTTTTATTTTTTAAGTGCCTTTAAAAACACCAACCTTCAAGCTGTTCCATTTAGTGTATGTGGAATGTGATGTATCTCCAGGGCCGTGCTGTCAATTTTAAGAAGAATAATGTTATGAATAATGTGAATATTTTCATTGAATATAAGCCTTTTAAAAGTAATTTCCTTTAGGACCTACAGTAACTACTTCTTTTATTCCATAGCTTGCTCACTAATGTAGAATTCTGTGTGTTAGAGAGTTTAGTTTTCTTCCTATGCACAGGTAATTAGGGTAGTACATGCTCTCCAAACCCACAAGATATTAATTGGCATAATTAAAATTAATTTCCGATTTCAAATTGGAGCTGTATATGGCCATTGGTAGAGTCTCTTGTTCCTCAGCAGGAAACTTTTTCAATGACTGAATTATATTAAGAATGTCATCTAAAGAATGAACTCAAGGACATGAGAGCAAGTGCCTCCTTAAATTTGTTACCCTAAACACACCCCTTGCCTCTCCCTAACCAGGCAGATTTTCTTGTTCAACAGGCAGTTCTCCTCCAGATGATTCAGGAATTGATCTCCTTCTGTTCTATGGCTCTGCCACCATCAGGTCCTTCTTGTCCTCTGTACCCATCAGGTAGAAGGAAAAGGAGAGCAGGGAATGGGCAGACACCTCTTAAGAGCATAGCCTATTTAAGTGACAACATTTTATTACCGAGGAGGAGTCATATGGCTGGACCTAACTATAAGGGATGCTGGCAAAGTGTAATCTAGTTGTGTGCCCAGGAAGGAAAGGAAATGGATTTTTGGTGAAAGTTAACAGTCTTATTGTTATTGTATCAGTTGCTCTGCTAAGTGATAGGATAACACTGATAGGTGATTCAAGTCTCTATAGACTCTAGAAAACCCCTAGTCTCACAGGACAGAGACAACTACATACATATAATTCTTTTTTTTAATTTTTAAAAAATTTCTTATTGTTATGTTAATCACCATACATTACATCGTTAGCTTTTGATGTAGTGTTCCATGATTCATTGTTTGTGCATAACACCCAGTGCTCCGTGCAGAACGTACCCTTTTTAATACCCATCACCAGGCTAACCGATCCTCCAACCCTCTCCCCTCTAGAATCCTCAGTTTGTTTTTCAGAGTCCATAGTCTCTCATGGTTCGTCTCCCCCTCCGATTTCCCCACCTTCATTCTTCTCCTCCTGCTATCTTCTTCTTCTTTTTTTCTTAACATATATTACATTATTTGTTTCAGAGGTACAGATCTGTGATTCAACAGTCTTGCACAATTCACAACGCTCACCATAGCACATACCCTCCCCAATGTCTATCACCCAGGCACCCCATCCCTCCCACCCCCCGACTCCAGCAACCCTCAGTTTGTTTCCTGAGATTAAGAATTCCTCATATCAGTGAGGTCATATGATACATGTCTTTCTCTGATTGACTTATTTCGCTCAGCATAACACCCTCCAGTTCCATCCACGTCATTGCAAATGGAAAGATCTCATTCCTTTTGATGGCGGCATAATATTCCATTGTGTATATATACCACACCTTCTTGATCCATTCATCTGTCGTTGGACATCTTGGCTCTTTCCACAGTTTGGCTATCGTGGACATTGCTGCTATAAACATCAGGGTGCACGTACCCCTTCGGATCCCTACATTTGTATCTTTGGGGTAAATACCCAGTAGTGCAATTGCTGGGTCATAGGGTAGCTCTATTTTCAACTTTTTGAGGAACCTCCATACTGTTTTCCAGAGTGGTTGCACCAGCTTGCATTCCCACCAACAGTGTAGGAGGGTTCCCCTTTCTCCGCATCCCCGCCAACATCTGTCGTTTCCTGACTTGTTAATTTTAGCCATTCTGACTGGTGTGAGGTGGTATCTCATGGAGGTTTTGATTTGGATTTCCCTGATGCCGAGTGATATTGAGCACTTTTTCATGTGTCTGTTGGCCATTTGGATGTCTTCTTTGGAAAAATGTCTGTTCATGTCTTCTGCCCATTTCTTGATTGGATCATCTGTTCTTTGGGTGTTGAGTTTGAGAAGTTCTTTATAGATTTTGGATACTAGCCCTTTATCTGATATGTCATTTGCAAATATCTTCTCCCATTTTGTCGGTTGTCTTTTGGTTTTGTTGACTGTTTCTTTGGCTCTGCAAAAGCTTTTTTTTTTTATTTTATTTTTTTTTAATTTTTTATTGTTGTGTTAATCACCATACATTACATCATTAGTTTTTGATGCAGTGTTCCATGATTCATTGTTTGTTCATAACACCCAGTGCTCCATGCAGAACGTTCCCTCCTCAATACCCATCACCAGGCTAACCCATCCCCCAACCCTCCTTCCCTCTAAAACCCTCAGTTTGTTTTTCAGAGTCCATTGTCTCTCATGGTTCATCTCCCCCTCTGACTTACCCCCCTTCATTCTTCCTCTCCTGTTATCTTCTTCTTTTTCTTTTTTCTTAAAGTATGTTGCGTTATTTGTTTCAGAAGTACAGATCTGTGATTCAACAGTCTGGCTGTGCAAAAGCTTTTTATCTTGATGAGGTCCCCATAGTTCATTTTTGTGCTAGCTTCCCTTGCCTTTGGCGATGTTTCTAGGAAGAAGTTGCTGTGGCTGAGGTCGAAAAGGTTGCAGCCTGTGTTCTCCTTTAGGATTTTGATGGACTCCTGTCTCATATTTAGGTCTTTCAACCATTTTGAGTCTATTTTTGTGTGTGGTGTAAGGAAGTGGTCCAGTTTCATTCTTCTGCATGTGGCTGTCCAATTTTCCCAACACCATTTGTGAAGAGACTGTCTTTTTTCCATTGGACATTCTTTCCTGCTTTGTCAAAGATTAGTTGACCACAGAGTTGAGGGTCCATTTCTGGGCTCTCTATTCTGTTCCATTGATCTATGTGTCTGGTTTTGTGCCAGTACCATACTGTCTTGATGATGACAGGTTTGTAATAGAGCTGGAAGTCTGGAATTGTGATGCCGCCAGCTTTGCTTTTCTTTTTCAACATTCCTCTGGCTATTCGGGGTCTTTTCTGGTTCTATACAAATTTTAGGATTATTTGTTCCATTTCTTTGAAAAAAGTGGATGGTATTTTGATGGGGATTGCAATGAATGTGTAGATTGCTCTAGGTAGCATTGACATCTTCACAATATTTTTTCTTCCAATCCATGAGCATGGAACGTTTTTCCATTTCTTTGTGTCTTCCTCAGTTTCTTTCATGAGTATTTTATAGTTTTCTGAGTACAGATCCTTTGCCTCTTTGGTTAGATTTATTCCTAGGTATCTTATGGTTTTGGGTGCAATTGTAAATGGGATCGACTCCTTAATTTCTCTCTCTTCTGTCTTGTTGTTGGTGTATAGGAATGCCACTGATTTCTGTGCATTGATTTTATATCCTGCCACTTTACTGAATTCCTGTATGAGTTCTAGCAGTTTTGGGGTGGAGTCTTTTGGGTTTTCCACATAAAGTATCATATAATCTGCAAACAGTGAGAGTTTGACTTCTTGTTTGCCAATTTGGATGCCTTTGATTTCTTTTAGTTGTCTGATTGCTGTGGCTAGGACTTCTAATACTATGTTGAATAGCAGTGGTGATAGTGGACATCCCTTCCACATTCCTGACCTTAAGGGAAAGCTCTCAGTTTTTCCCCATTGAGAATGATATTTGCTGTAAGTTTTTCATAGATGGTTTTTATGATATTGAGGTATGTACCCTCTATCCCTATACTCTGAAGAGTTTTGATCAAGAAAGGATACTGTACTTTGTACATACATATAATTCTGATGGAAAATATCCATAGGTGTGTCTTTGTACAGGCTCATCTTTAGAATATTATCTACAGAGTCATGCTTTAGTCTATATTTAGATGATCTCCTTTGTTCATTCATTTATTAATTTATTCAGCATTCTCTTCATGATGAGTGGTCTGCATAGCCGCTCTAGAGCATTTGAGGAAAGGAGAGAGAAAAACGAACTCACATGCATGAAGGAGGGTTTAACAGCCAGTGATAAAGAATCACGCACCTGATTTTATATTGAGGTTCATATTTGTATGTTCTGTGGAAGTTGGAAATAATGGATTATTTACAATATTCAGAATGATCTTAATGAAAGTAGTTAAATGTCAATAGAACCTTGATGGAATTGCAGAACTTCAATTTTTAGAGGTGAGAATAGGAAATGACACTCCAAACATGAGGAGCAACATGAGTCCTTTTACATTGTAGAGTCCCAGTGCGAAACTCTCTGGGGAAAGAAGTCAAATTACAGGACGCAGTCCTCAGAACTTGATCGTGTACTTCTATGTCACATTGTGGGGTGATGACACTTGCCTGTTTTATTACTGCCTTTTGTCAGATACCAATCATACACCTTCTGAAAACCATCGTAATCATTGTCAAAATTTGTCATAATTTTATAGTTTCCTTTGATTATATTATTTCACACAATTATATTTTATGTTCATTGTATAATTACATGGTTTCTGTTTAACAGCAATTTTCTTTTACTTTTATCCAAGATAATAAGAGCTTTAAATATCTCACTTTTACATCTATTTCTAAGAAAAGATGGCCTTCTGTAATTGGTCTTAACTTTTTTTTTTTTAACTTTAGGCTAATTTTTATCATCTACTCAGAGAACCTGGACTGATTTATTGCAAAGGCCTTTTTTCAATAAATATTATCAAACCTAAGAAGCACATAATACCTATGCCCCTGACAGTACTATAGCTATGACTGATTTTTTTTTTAGAATTTCACATTACTGTCTATTCAGAAAATTGAAGTGCTAAAAACTAAAGGCATAAATTGTTCAGAACACATTTTTGCTTTTAATACTATATGTTCCTCAAAGGACTTATAGTCTGAAAGAAGCTTAATTTTTTAACTTTTATTTGGGGCCTTAGAAGTTTAGTTTGCTTCCATTCTAGAATAATGAAACCAATTGGAACTGAGAAAGACTTGCTTTAAAAGTGTATAGTGACAACTTTCTAATACGAAACAAATACTGCCATTTTAAGCAGTTCTGTTTCAACAAGATCAACACTTACTGTTTGTTGAATGAAGAAATGGGTCATTCTACAATGGGCTTCAGTAAGAGGCCATGCAAAGGGCAGGCTGTATGTATGAGACCTGCTAGTCCGCTGTTTAAAATACATACTTTATAATTTAATTGTACAATGACAACTCACTTGTGCCCTGTACTCTAATTATGTATCATGGAAGAGAATTTGATTCATGGTATATCACATCTATATAAAATTGTCAGAAATAACAAGTTACCAGTTTTATAGTAGGCAAGGACATCCCACCTGGAAATGGCAACAAGAAATGGGAATAGACAGAAATTAGCACAGTCAAGGGGACTAATTGGAATAATTATTCCTTATTCACTCGCATTTATTTCTACCTACATATATCATCTGCATTTATCAAATAGTCCAAATGAATTCCCATTCATTTGGACAAAAGGGCAAGCTGCTTTTTGAGTCAAGATTAACATAGACTATAAGGGATCTGAGCACAGGGGCCTGACATTGTGAGCTCCCATGTCCAGGAGAGCTCACCTGAATTGGGCTTATCAGAATAGGCTCAAGAGTCTCAAATCCAGGAAAAAAGTCTATAAGGAACCAAGCAAGAAGCCTTGCTACCTCCCACCCACCTTTATTCTAGGCTGGGGGAC
Source organism: Callorhinus ursinus (assembly GCF_003265705.2). Taxonomy (NCBI): domain Eukaryota; kingdom Metazoa; phylum Chordata; class Mammalia; order Carnivora; family Otariidae; genus Callorhinus; species Callorhinus ursinus. The sequence continues at coordinate 7,849,963 of NW_027397074.1, read as the reverse complement.
ATGCATGTAGCTCTCACCCTTAGTAAAGAATTCTCTTATACCAATGACCTTGGCAGCATTTCCAGCATGCAGGCTCGAAAGAAACAGCAGAGATAGTAAGTAGGAAGTCTCCAACTTGATGATCATTAGCTTTTCCAGCTGGACACAAAAAAGATTCCATCTGAACACCATAGTCCATAATAGCTCCATAGACGACCTGGCCTGGCTCTGTTTTTCTTAGGCTTCAAGAGAAGCAGAGCCTAAAAGTTATCTCTGACATCTGCAGTGTCTTGTGGAAGCAGGATCTGACTATATTTTTGTCACCAAAACAGTAAAATCTGGTCATGTAAAATACTTTCAGACGTTCAGCTTATTAAGGGAGGAGAGGGGATGCTCAAACAACAAGGCACCATTCAGTTTTTCTTAGATGGTAAATTATTAATGTGAAACAAACAATACCTGTAGGTTTTCCAATAAAAAGCAAAATTTCACATGTTGCAAGAAATTCACTTACAAATGTTAATATACTGAACTCAATATAATTGTGCTGAATATAGGTACCTAAGAATGAGAATTCTTTTCTGGCTTTTTTCCAGCTATATTTTAATTTCTCATAAAAATAATTTTTAGGATTGATTTACTATTTCAGTATAGCCATATCAAAGGATAATTAAAACATTATAGAATTCTAATTTTTCTGAAAATTAGGAATTGATTTTGTTTTACCCAGATGAATCACTGCGTGAAAAGGAGAAAAATGAGGAAGCTAATTAAAAAAATCTTTACAAGAATCTTTTTTTTTCCCTTAAGCATTTGGTGCTATATTTGGTAATTACCATTTTAGTTATAGAACCTGTCTGATGCAAAGTTCTTAGATGTTACTAAAGCCTATTATTACTGGATTTTACCATTTAATTCTTTATAATAGATTGGCAAAATGGAAAAATACACCTTTGCTATTTAATGAAACAGGCTTCAACCTCCAACACACTGTAGTAATTTAAAGATTATGATCAATTTTTCCAGCCAAGCAGAAGGTGCAAATAGATATTAGTGGAGAAAAAAAAGGCTAGAGTATTGGTTTTTGATGAATGCAAATCTCTACCCTGCCTCAGTTTGTATTATGTCTCTGTGTTGTGATTTGTGAGACTGGAGGGAAGACAATGATCATCAAATCCTAGTAAAATAGTATAGTAAAATTTGTGTGTGTTAAATTCATTTTTTTCTCTATCATCCATAGTTTTTATTGATGTTGGTCTCTCAACTTATCCTGGGAGAACTACTCAGCATAACCTCATTTCTATACTTACTATGGGTGAAAGTGTTTATTATGGGTGAAAAAAGGATACTTCCTGAATTTAGAAAGTTGGAATCAGACTTTGGTAAAAGTTGTTTAAAAATAGAACTTAATGAGAATTGAGTAAATATAATTGTTTTTGGAGTGGTATTTTTCCTAATTTATTTAAACTGTTTTTTTTCAAAAATTTTATATCAGGGGCTCCTGGGTGGCTCAGTCGGTTAAGCAGCTGCCTTCGGCCCAGGTCATGATTCCAGGGTCCTGGGATCGAGCCCCACGTTGGGCTCCCTGCTCAGCCGGGAGTCTGCTTCTCTCTCTCCCTTTACCTGCCACTCCCCCTGCTTGTACTCTCCCTCTCTCTCTAATAAAAAAATAAAAAATCTTTAAAAAAATTTTTATAGCAAACCTAAGTTGCCCATAGTAATGATGTCTAAGACCAATACATTTTCTGCATGTCTTTTTTTAATTTTTAGTTTATTTTGAATCTTTGTATAATTCTCTGTAAGTCATGATAAGACTGCATTTTCTTATAATTACTTAACCTATATTTGCAAAATTTATGAATTGTTTCTTTAAGCCAACTCTCCCTGTTTCATATTAATGTAGAAAATAGCCTTATTTTTATTCATTCCCCTTCCTTATCTGAGGTATTTGTGCTTTATTTTGATATCTTCATTCACTCATTCATTCAGAAAGTCAACTGTGACGTCTGAACTCTGTGCTGTTCTGTGGTTTCCCAAATTCTGGGGGGGGGGGGTACCAAAACTGATGTCATAAACAGGAGAGTTGCAAAAATTTCTCAGCGTATTAATATATCATAAATTCTGCAGCTACATTTCCTATGTTGAATTTCTTTCTTACCTCTCAGTAGGAGGTTTGATAGATTTAGGATGCTGTGAATTGGGCTGTTCATCCTGGGCTGGGAGTCCCTGCATATCTGAGAGCTGGAGCCTAAGAAGAGAAAGAGGTCCTCACGCACAGTATAGTGTAGTTCTTTCTGTTAAGACAGAGAGGCTGGAAACACTCATTCTCCCAGAAACATATCTCTTAGATTAAATGTTGCTCTTACCAGGATTCTACTCCCTTTCACCAAGACTTCCTTGACATGAATTATGACTTGAGTTCATGAAACCCACACTTTGAGGGATGGCGGGGGCGGGGTTATCCTGAACTCTGACCTGAGATTAGATGGTGCTGTGACTTGGCTATTGCTACATACCTTAGTTACAAAAAGACCATTTCTCCACCTCCTTTCCAAATTCCTCACTCTGCCTTTGCTTGACAAACTTTTCTACATCCACCCCTTCATCATCTCATATAGAAAATAAAACTTCCTTTATATAATTTGTGACTACAATCATAACTAACTTCTGAATAAAATAGGATTGCTGGTATGCCTCCCAGGCTGTTTAATTTGCTTTACTATTTCACTCAACCAAGACATACATTTTTTCATTGAATGGCTTATGCCACTTTATTTATAAAATTCTAAAACTGGCAAAGTGGAGAACACCATACTTGAAATGAGTCAAGCAGAGTTGTCCTATCTCTGAAAAAAAGAACATTGTACTTGAAAATTTTGTTCTGCTCAGCACCTTCCATTGATATAAGAATTATGCCTTGAGTTTCTGATTCTTCTGGTCAGTTAGACATACTTAGGAGTAATGTTACCCAATATTTGTAAAAGGGAATTTTGTCAGTCCAAGGTGATTTGTGGCCTTATGGGAATCTCTTCATTTATTTGTACTTATTACCTTCTCTCTACATGTCTGGATTCTAAACTGTGCAGTCTTACTTTCACTGTTGTTTCTGGAACACTGGACATGAATTTATACTTATTACATTAAAATATGATCCATAAGAACCTCATGCTCGTTTTGTTTATGACCATATCCTAAATTCCTGGAATAATTGCTGTCACTTAACCAGTGCTAATACATATTTTTGAAATAAATAAACTCTTTTAAGTACTTGAATTTCAGCTTTCTGTAGGCATCTTCCTGGGATTCCCACTCTATCTTCCAGTGTCTAAGCTACTGGAACCATAGGCATAGCTCCAAAATTATGAAACCCAACCCTATTCCTGCTAACCCTAGACCCATGGAAAGTAAAAAGGAATTTAGATGGGAAATAATTTCTCCTCACCATTACATACACTGGGATTATTTTCATTTTCACAGAATCCACTGCAACTTTTAAGCCAAATATAGTGAATTATTTCCAGTTTAGCTGAAAATAAATATCTTAAAATCTGGGAGAAATGTATAATTTTTTCTCCAAATGATTAGAAAAGAAAGAATTTCTGATATATGTAATTTTTAAATTTGAAGATTGCTCTCTACATATATATTACTTTAAGTCATCCAGCATTTGCTCCCAAACAGTTAATAGAGACAAGTTAGGAAAGGTGAGCACCAAAAAGGCAGTATGATACAAATTAATAGTGGTACACTGATAAGGTAATGCTTTCTCTCTTTCAGGTAAATTTCATTTTCAGTTGTTATCTCAGAAACTTGATTTTATTTACCAGCAAAAGTTGCAATTTAGCTGTTCTACAAGCAGTTTGGGAGTATTTATCACCAATTTTTTCTATGGCATGCTGACCAGAATGGTTGTGAAATAACACAAATTTGAAATTATCCTGTATATCAGTGTTGAAAATAAAAATATGGAATATTTTAATTTATTTATTAATACTACATATGGATAGAAGATATGCATTTCATTTGTTAACACATTAGGTACATAGATTATTCAATATAATTATGCCACAAAATCTCAAGAAATCTTAAAGTTAAGTCTTTTTTTATAAAAAGGCCTATATTAGTTCTTTGATGAAAACTCTTCTAACGTACACGGTGAAACTCTAAAGTAATGCTTGAATTTCTAATAAGCATTTCAGAGTTCAAATATTCAAGAAAATTTTATCTCTCTCACATTACACTAAATTATTAGGAGGTTATATACATATTATAATAATGGTACCATTGCTACAATACTCTTTTGAAATTATTGTTTTATATCTGTACCTTGCTTTGGGCTAAGGCTATATAAATGATTTTTTTTAATGACTTGGTATATGTGGTTCATAAGGTTGAATCTGATTTGATTTCAAGGCATATACTAGAAATTACTGTTTTGGTTAAGACTCTGAAGTAAGCCTGATTATGATTTTTCTTATTTGCCTTTCTCATAAAAGTGGAATGTAGAATGTGTGCTACATGACCTCCTATTCTATGTAACCATTTGCCTTTCTGTAGGATTTATTATTAAGTCAAAGGGTGAGGCAGACCTGTCTAAATATTCTTCTTATTATAAAATAAAAATGATCATCTTAATTGCATTTATATATTTTATTTTATCATAATCTTAATATTCTTTTCTTTGAAAATGAGTTAACCCTTCAATGCCCAAGTTAGTGTCTCTGTCTCGCTAATGAACTAAGTACAACTTACTTGATTAAAGTCTCATCATTTATAGATTTCATTGTTATAGGACAATGAACTCAGTTTACAGTTTTGTAAGTATTGACAGATGTCAAGCTCTCTTTCCTGTCTTATTAATAGATATAATTCTCAACTGAGGTATTACTCTAGTTTGAGCCAAAAATGAATAAGCTTAACTTATAATATCTTTTACTTGACTCAATAGATAGATTAGGCATTCATCAACAATTAGGGTCAGAGATTTAGGAAGCATGTCAGCATATTCTAGCAAATTGAATGTTGCATTAAGAAAAATGAGTGGTCTTATACCTGAAGCAAAAGAAAAAGTATGATTATGGTCTGAATCTAGAAAATGAAACTAGGCTGGATTCTAATTTCATAAATTCTAATTTCAAATTGTTTCTTTATACATATATATCATCACCAAGTGAATGGAAGTATTATTATTTGTGTTTGGTGAAATGTTGTTATCATTAGTTATTATCTACAATATGAGTTTTATAACCTTAAGATTAAATAATGTCTTATCATAAGTGATTCATATAAAAATTTCATATTTTTGTTTTTTTTCTATTTAATATTTTAAATTAAATTAGATGGCAAGTATGCTCACACCGTATTCTTCTCAATGACAGTGAGTTTTCTGTATTGTTTACTAATGTGTCTTTTCTTAAAATTAACATATAATGTGTTATTTGTTTCAGGGGTATAGGTCTGTGATTCATCAGTCTTACACAATTCACAGTGCTCACCATAGTACTTACCCTCTCCAGTGTCCATCACCCAGCCACCCCATCCCTCCCACCCAAAGTTCAAAATTTATAAATCAAATATTTTAAAACAAAAATATTGGACTGATATGATTATTGGTGTGGGTTGTTTTCTGAAAAAGGTATTAAAATTCCAACACATTTCAGATTTAAGGAGAAAAAGAAGAAGCAAATAAGGAATGAAGAAGGGTGAAGTTATCTAAATCCATAGAAAAATTAAAGAAAATTAAACTATATTCTTTCATGACCCATGGACAATTGTATGCATGCTTATTGATGGATAATGGATAACGAAGGGAAAAATCTAAATTTGAAATATAAATTATTTAAAGCCAGTAGTTCAATTTAGCAATAAGATGACTACAATAAAGAGAAGAATATAGGACAGAATACAGTTAGAGTAACCGCTGGAGTGGTGGGGTGTGGGAGGGATATGCTAGAAGAGGTTGAAAGTTGAAAGTTGAACACCAAAGTGGTCCTCAAAATCCTTGGAAGGGTCAGTGGTGGCAGAAGTGACAATGTGGCCTACTGGGAAAAGTAAACAATTCCAAGAGCAAGCAAATGTGGATGTCCTACTGACGTAAAGAGAAGAGATAATTCCTGCCCAGGTCTAAGGCTTGCACCCTATGTAGAGTCTCTGGACAGCTGAGAAGTTGAAATCAGATGTTAGTGTCCTGTGAGTTAATGCTAACACATTAAAAAACAGGAATAAGAACTTATGGGTGATTTCTGGTGAAGTGAATAAATTTTGAAGAGTGAGGTAGCCCAGATTATTATATATTATATATTATACATATATATGCACACATACATATGTATATACTTGCACAAACACATACATATATATATAAATATTTAAAAATATATTAACAATATCATGCAATTAATTTAACTGCTTAATATAAATTTTTAAATAAAGGCACTTATCTCAAATTTCATATACTGTCAAAGTTTCTGGAAAGGGATTTTCCCAACAGTGCAGTGGAATTGTCCCCTGGAATTATACCATAAACCTAATTATGTGAGAAAATTAATGAAAAAGTATCAAGAGTGAATATGTTATTATGACACCTTAGAATAACCATGGCATGGCTGTTCAATCATTTTCATTGATTTAGAGTATCAGCCCCAACTGTTTAAGAAGAGTAACCAAGTAAAAATACTCTTTTATTTATTTTTTTTAACTCACTGTAATGACTCTTATTGCTTTGGCTCTGCTTTCAATCACAACCAAACAGTCTTTCTTTTTTTTTAATTCTAAAATAGATGCACAATTGGTACTCTGAACTTTTCTGTCAGATTGTTAAAACAGGTATTTCATTTCAAAACTTTGAATCTAGGTGGAATATTCTTTTAACCATTATAATAATTGTGAGTATAAATGCACAGACAAGCATCTCAACATTAATTTGTTACATGCATCTCTAGATACTATCTTCTAGATTTTCCTGCTACTTTGTCAAAACCATGTACAGATATTTTACTACCCAGTTTTAGAATTTTGCCTAGAATTTATACCATTAATATAAGTCATTATTGATGGTGCTGCTATTGTTTTAGGATCCCAGAGTTGGTGAGACAACAAACATAGTAAGGCTATATTTTTTTTTCTGACTTTCAAAAATGCTTTTGTTTACTTCTCCCTCACAGCTTTAAAATACAGTGAAAGTAATTTCATGTAATCATAATCTCCCTGTTTCAGAGAAGGATATAATCTATTGAGAGATAATAAAGTAGATTCATAAGGCAAAAAATAGGTAAGGAAAATAGAGGCTTCTGGTAAATGTCTGATAAGAGTAGTTGTTGTTTTCTTTAATTTTTAGGACTATAAGCAATTGTTAAATGAAATAGAGTAGGCCTTCTACCTCCACTAAATCTGTAATAAAGATGTGAAAGAAAAATATTTTTAAATTCAAACATTTGCTGAAATTTAAAGTCATTTTTCCTTAAAACATTTCTTTTTAAAAGATTTTATTTATTTATTTGACAGAGAGGGTGAGAGAGCACAAGCAGGGGGAACATTAGAAGGAGAGGGAGAAGCAGGCCGCAGACGCTTAACCATCTGAGCCACCCAGGCGCCCCGCCTTAAAGCATTTTTGATACATAAACATTATTCCATTTCTGGTCCTGAAGGAGTATAATCCAAATTTACTAATGTTGTTAAATAGTACTCTAGGTTAAGTACCTCCCCCTTATTTTTTTTTTTTATTACAGCCTTATATTTTTGCAGCCTTGCACACTATAGCTTCAATAGAGATGTTACTCTGTTCCAGCCTTCCATTGATTATACTTTGTGTACATGACTTTTGTACTACTGTAAACATTTTAGTATGCTTAGATTGTTTTAAAGTTCCTTTAAATATGGTCAAGACTACAATGCTATAAAGAAAATCATAAGTAAAGGTGCTGCTAGTTTGTTTGAAACACCCATTTTCCTATAATCTTCCCTGGAAATTTTTTTCATGCTATTTATCAGTTAGTCTACTACAACTATCCTTGCAAGAGTCTAATGGGAAACTATCTGGGAAATAGTATACTGTTTAGATATTTGTGAAAAACCAGATTTCCATCTATATGAAACTGTTCAGTATGTTCCTATAACTTTGAGGTTTCCATAGTCAATACAGATGAAAGCTTTTCCATTCTACATATTATAAAAGGTAAAGTGCTCTAAAAGTTACATTCATTGCCCATTAAACCTTTGAGATATTTTGGATGCAGTTTAATGAGTGTAGTTTAATAGTTATCCAGAAAAAAATAATGTGCTATTTTTTATTAATACCCTGGAAATTTTATGAATTTTTATATTGAAGCTATTTTATAACACATTGCTTGAATTTTTAAAGCAAATTAATGGGGAGAATAAGTTTTGTGGCAGATAACCCAAGAGTTATTGTTTGGACTAATATATATATATATTGCTTTGTGTTACTTTTACAAAAGTATATCCCTTAAAAAAAAAAAAACTTGGAAAAAAAAAGGCTTACAGACTTGCTGCTAGTGCTTCCAAGAAGCCTTCAAGTTTTTCTATTTTCTGGCCAATTGAGTGACTGACCCTTTTAAACATAAGTGGTCACATTTATCAACATTCTCTAATATGATTGATTTATTTTTTATAGAAGTGATTCTCTCAACAGGAAATTACATAAACATTCACCTGTGGTTTTCTCTTACTGTGAGTTTTGTTGCTATTGTTTTGCTTTGGGCATTTATTTTTTAATATATCTGGTGTGTGTGTATATATATATATAGAGAGAGAGAGAGAGAGAGAGAGAGAGGATGTATTTTTTTCTCTTGAGTTCATTAATTGCCCTGAAACAATTATGTAAATACTCCATTCTTTCACTACTCTTTAGAATGACTTTATTATGGCTTATGTACCTAATATGCACTTACTGTTTACTTTAACATATTTATAACTTTTACTTCTTTTTCAAATTTTATTGCACTGTCTAGTGTATCCAAATATTACTCTTGCCTTATTCCTACAATTAACAGGAATCCTTGTAGTGTTTCATCATTTAAAATGATGTCAGCTTTGGTGTGTGGTATCATGTTAAGGAAGCATCCTTGTGGTTCTCCTAATCTGCGCTAATCAGATGGTTATTTTGGCATCTGTCAAAATAAACATATTTTTTCTATTGATGCATTGGTTTTGAACTTTACTATTAATAGATTTTCTAATATTAAACTGCCTTTACCTTCTTGGCCATGGCATATCATTTCATATGAACAATATAAATAAATAAGACTGTAATATGAATAAATACAATTTTTCATTCTTCTCTTTTGGGATTTAAAAATTAAGACGAAATCAGAAAGTGTTTGGGATACTTCACAATTTACTATGTTTTACTTTGCATAGTAGAAATTATGTAAGTTCCAAGCAATATGTACAGTTATTTCCATGATAGATTAATAGTTTATATATATTTCTTTTTTTAAAGATTTATTTATTTATTTTAGGGAGAGAGAGAGAGAGAGAGAGAGAGAGGCAGTAAGGGGCAGAGGGGGATGGAAAGAGAAACTTCAGCCAACTCCATGCTCAGTGTGGAGCCCAGGGCAGGGCTTGATCTCATGACCCTGACCTGAGCCGAAACCAGGAGTTGGATGTTTAATTGACTGTACCACCCAGGCGCCCCTACTTTATATATTTTTCAAGATGCCTTATTATTCTCAGAGATAACTATGGAAGGACATGATTAAATTACAAAAATTCATTAAAAGAATTTGTGGACCACGTACCACAGAGGAATGCCTTTGCCTTTAGCCACATGACAGGGTATTTTAAAGTCTAATTTTATACCTGTATTATTTATATTTTGATATTACTATTGAACCGTTCGTAAATATTTTTGTGAATGTTTTTATCAGCCTTATCTCTATTACTCATGAGAATTCTAGGTCCAAATAAATAGAGATTAGACAGTCTATGATTACTTACTATGAAGTGTAAATTCAAAGAGATTAAGACTAAGCATCGTGAACATTCCCTGTTAGGAAACAATAGGTCAAACACCCTACAGGCCCTTCACAGATCAAAATGGAAACAACTCGATTTATGGAGCATTTTCATGAGCCAGACAGGAATGCCTACCAATCTTGGCCTTATCAAGTTGTGTCTTTACTTCTGCTTTTAAGTAGCTGCTTTAGAATATAAGTATAGAAAAACAAATATTTTCAGTTTCTCATTTCAATCTTCTCGTCTTTAAAATTTTTATCTTTATTCAGATCTTTTAAAAATGATTCAGAAATAATTTTATATCACTGTTGTTGATAAAGAGGGATAGCAAATTAGAAGTTTTTTCAGGCCTCTTGAAGTGTATGACATCTATTTAAACTTATTTTTAAGAAATGGAGATATATCCCTCAAAGATATATAATTGTGACGAACTAGGGATCAAGGGTTAATGTTTAACCCTTACACAAACCCGTAAGTACCATAGGTACCATATGCAGTTAGGAAATTGAGGCACAAGTATGTTGCATAGGTTTTTCTAGTTGTTTAGAGATATGGCTGTGATTCTGGTTTCAGGCAATCTGGCTTCAGATTATGTATGAATAACCCTGTGTTGGTACTCTGTGTCTGACAACATGTCCCCACAATGTTATGGTACAATGAGATTTATATCGTGAGATTTTAGTAATGTGAATTAAATTAGGAAAGTTCATGATAAACATTTCCTGGGGAGAATAAGGAGAAAAATATTCTTCTGTTAATAAACCGGCTTTGATCCATTCTTCTCTATAGTGAACTTGAGCTGTAATAGAATTCCCACTAGATTATGATTCAAAGGAACATCTGCCTTTTTTAAAAGTAAAACATTCATCATAAAATGAATGTAAAAGACAAATCTCTGTCTAGATAAATAATTTATGGTTGAGTGTAAAAAGGTAAGATTTAGATTCAAGACAGAAGGACAAATTGGGAATTATTTCTTCCTCAGCTTGCCAAAAGCTGTTAGATTGTCACAGAGGTAAGACTGAAAGAAATACTGCTTCTCCCTATTCCTCAGCAATAGCAGGACTAGCATCAGTACTCTCATGATAGAATATTCGAACTGTACTTTTAGAGTAGAATAGATATGAGGGAGGAGACCAGACAAGTAATATGAAAATTTTTATTTCTATTTTATTTTTTTAAATTTCTATTTTAATAGTACTTTTTTTAAAAGAAGGTACTTCCTTACTGATTTATTATAATGAAAATTATTAATAACACATTTACAATATAATAACATTTTACAAGGGAAATAATGGAAACTAAAAAAGAAGGCTGTGTCTATGCAGTTATATTAACAAGTTATACTGAGCATTTGGTACTTTGTTAAAATCTTCCCACTGATTATCTGATTTAATCTTCACCACTAACCTCATTTCACAGAGGAGGAAAGGGAAGCCAAAAAAGTCTGTAGAACTTTAATAAGAAGATCTAACTCAAACCCAGTTCTACCTAATCTCAAATCTGGTTGATTACAGGTATTGCCACCAACATCATTGATCATTTGCTACTCTCTACAGGTCATTATATAGCTTTCATTAATAAACTCTGCATAGCATCTGCACCATTTTGCATTCTTACCAACAGTGTACAATGGATCCAATTTCTTCACATCCTTGCCAACACTTGTTATCTCATATTGGCTTTTTGATGATAGCCATTCTAGCAGGTGTGAGGTGATATCTCATTGTGGTTCTGATTTTTATTTCTCTGGTGATTAGTGATATTGAGCACTTTTTTATGTAACTGCTGGCCATTTGTATGTCTTCTTCAGAAAAAAAAATGTTTATTCGGTTCCTCTGCCCACTTTTTAATCCGATTGTTTTTTGGTATTGAGTTGTATGAGTTTTATATATATTTTGGATATTAACCTCTTATCAGATACATGGTTTACAAATATTTTCTCCCATTCTGTATGTTGCCTTTTCATTTTGTTAATGGTTTCCTTTGCAGTGAGAAAGGTTTTTTTTCAGTTTTATATAGTCCCATTTGTTTATTTTTGCTTTTGTTGCCTTTGTTTTTGTTGTTAAATCCAAAAAACCATTGCCAAGACCAATGTCAAGGAGCGTTCTCTTTATTTTCTTCTAGGTGTTGTATAGTTTCGGGTTTTAACTTTAAGTCCTCAATCTATTTTGAGGTGCCTTTTTTTTTTTTTTGGTATGGATACAGGTCCAGTTTCATTCTTTTGCATGAATCTGTTTAATTTTCCTAACACCATTTATTGAATAGACTTTCTTTTTTCGTTGTATATTCTTGGCTTCTTTGTCATAGAGCAATTAACTGTATATGCATGTTTTTATTTCTGAGCTCTCTATTTTGTTGCATCAACTGTGTATCTGTTTTTATGCCAATACTTTACTGTTTTGATTACTATAGCCTTGTAATATAGTTTGAAATCAGGAAGTGTGATTTTGTTCTTCTCTCTCAAGATTGCTTTGGCTCTCCAAAGTCTTTTGTGGTTCCAAGCAAATATTAGGCTGCTTTTCTTTTTCTATTTCTGTGAAAAATGCCATTGGAATTTTGATAAGGATTGCATTGAATCTATAGATTGCTTTGGATAATATGGACATTTTAACAATATTAATTCTTCTAATCCATGCAGATAGGATATCTTTCCATTTATTTGTGTCCTCTTCAATTGTCTCCATCAGTATGTTATAGTTTTCAGTGTACAGATCTTTCACCTTCTTAAATTTATTCCTAATTATTTCATGATTTTGATGCAAATGCAAATGGGATTATTTTCTTAATTTTATGTTGTTAGTGTATAGAAACACATTTTTGTATATTGATTTTTGTATCCTGAAACTTTACTGAATTTTTTTTTTAATTCTAACAGTGTTTTGGTAGGAGTGAAGGATTTTAATAACCAAGTGGGTAAGATGACCTGGTCTTTGGACACCAGAAAGCTTCTTTTCCCAATAACCCCTGTGATTTCTGAATGGACTTATGAACAAAATGGCTTTGTTGACGGGAATAGAGGTTGTCCAAGAATGAGGTAATATGAATTTCTACTTACAAAGACTGAGACCTGGCTATAGCCACTAGTGAGTGCCTACTATGCCATCATCAGAGACCAACACTGTATTGTACACTTAAAATTTTGTTCAGGATGGCTCTCATGTTAAGTATTCTAACCACAATAAAGTAACAATTTAAAAAGGAAAACAGTGCATAGAGGTAAATCAAAGGTCTACTCTGTCTTCCTGAAGATTGTATTTTAGTCCTTACAGGACCACATTTAAGAATGAAAGAACAGGAAATGTCTCTAAATATCAAGTAAAGAGTGGGATAGCCTAAACATAAGCAAGCCTTTTATTATATACCAAAGTCTATAGAATATGAATTGGGTTCTCAAGAAAGTGGTAAGTAGGACGTGGAATTTGTTGTAAAATTAGAGTATTATAAATTTTCCTTTAGAAAATTAGGAGAAAAAATGTTGAAATAGAGTAGAATGATTATAAAGGAGAAAGAAGATCTGTCATCTATCCAGGTGGCAAGCCAAAAACAAGGGGGTGGATGGGGAGTAAGACATTCATCTTAGCAGCAGGAATGTTACATTTTAACATCAATTTAGATGAGCAGCATTGATTTTGGGTCTTATGGGCAGCCTTGAGTCCTCAGACTTGAGACACTGGACCAAACTAGTAATTTAAAATTCGTGGACAGAACTTTGTGAACAGTTTTACCTGTAAGACATCACTAATTCCTATTTGTTGGATGATATCATCTGAATTATGAACTTTTATAAAAAAGAGAATAGCCCATTATTAAAATATGCTATACTAATTATTAATTACTTAAAACTTATACTAATATTTACCACGATCATTTGAAATAAGTATTCTGTTAATAGTATAAAAATAGTTACTTAAAAAGAAATACTTCAAAACAGCATATTTTAAATAAACTAAAAAGTAGCCTCCTCTCTTGAGTTGAGTTACTGGACCCTGCTTTCCTTTTTTCCCTTTACCAAGGCAAATTTTATTTAGAGATAAATAAGACAATTTTAATTAATGGTAATGATTTAAAAAAGACTAAATAAGGGAAAAATTCAAGTTAATGTTAAGTGGAAATCTAAAAGAGTAATAATGAAAAATCAGAACTAGGCTTCAAATTCAGCTGTTATTTCAAATCACTGGAGTGAAAGCAGCAACACTTTCCTACCCTCACCTGTCCAGTAGGGTGACAAACATGGAGGTGATACAGGTTATTTCAATCAAGAGCTAGTGGACAAGAAAGGTAGCCCTTCTGTAATATGGTCCATCTTTTTCTGACCAGAAAGGTTGTTTCAGCTAGCAATGGCTATAAAAAGCAAAATGCTTACCACCATTATTAGAGAGCAGAAAGGAAGCAGAAGACAACATGAAAGAAGGGGGAAAGGTGTCCAAAGAAGGGAAAATTGTGAAGGACTTAAGTGATAAAGGGGTAGGAAGAAATTCTTTGAGAATAGACCAGAAAAGAGAAAGAATGAAAACTCACTGGAATCATGCAGCAATGTGGAGGTGTTGAGTACAAGATGGACAGCAGTACCTGAGACCTCACTGTGCTGCCCTGAACAGCCACAGCATCAGAGGTTTTGGAGCATGGCCCCACTGCAGGGGCTGTTTAAAGCTCTCGAGTCAGGACACATTTCACAATGGTTTCATGCCTAACTCATGTTCAGAACACTTGGTTTTGTAAAATATAAAAATGTCCAGTGTAACATATAAGCATTATTCCCATAGATGGAGGCATAAATGTTTGGACACTGAAGGAGTTAATGTCCAGTACAGTTAGCTCTTGTCAAATTTTAAAACACATTAGACAGTATGTTTTTCTCTATAGAATATGTTTTTCCAAGCGTTCGTATTTTGCAGATAGTAAAGTCACTTAGTAAATACTTATTGAAATAATTTGCTAACTGCATGAATAATATACATTGTGATAAAACACAAAAAGACCTTGATGTTCTTCCAGTTTGAAGGAAATACTAATTTGATGGTTAGAGAATATGTAGAAAAATTAATGTCAATATGTTACTTTCTTGACAGTATTTCCTATGTAGCCTTATGGATGTAAGTGAAATTATCCTTCCATTTTAATGGGGTCCTTGTCAGACAATGAAATAGGGTAGCTCTTAAATTTCTTTCTGTGTTGAAAATGAGTTCGCAGTACTCTAAAATATAGCCACTTATTAACTATATGACTTTGGGCAAATCACTTATTCCCTCCCACCCCAGGATCTCAATATCCTGATCTGAAAAATGGCTCAATTCTACCTCATAGAAGTTTTATAAGGATTGGAGGAGTTAATATTGGGAAACAGATAAACAAGTGACCGCTACATAGTCAGGGTTGTATACATCTTTGCTATTATTAAAACTTGGGTTAATTTCTAAATGAACTTTTCATGTTGATGTTGTCTCTTATCTCCAGATAATTATAATCAAAGTTTAGTTACTCCACTTAGCTTTTATAATAGCCCGAGCAGCATGCAGTAAATCAAAACCCTTTTCCATATTTACAACACATCTGGCTAAGACAGAAATCATGGGATGGCTTGACCCCCAAAATTTGAGAATCGAGAAAGAGCAGCATCTGTCTTCTCCATCTGTTTAACCAAGATTTCTTAATTATCTGTAAAAACATCTCTAGTCTAAATCATTCACTGTTCAGTTTAATGAACTGTATTTTGTGACATACATCCGAAGCTTGCGCATTCACTAAGATTATCGACTGATGATGTTTTCCATGAGGAAAAGGAAGGCTAAAAATGAGCTATATCTTACCCACGTGCACTATTATTTTGATGAGAATGATTAAAGCTGTTACTCCTGGAGCTTTTTGTTGTATCTGTTACTTCCTATTTTTGTCGTAGACTCTTATTTTTCCAAAATCAAGTCACTGTCACTAATTATTCCCTCCAGTGATGCTTGTCTGCTGCTGATGTTCTGAAGCAATTGATGTTGATGTTACATTGGTTCAAATTATACTTTCGCTTGCCCTTGAAGCTTTTTGGCTGTCCATCTTGTGCTTGATTGCGTTCCTCACCCCATTATGTAGCAGCTGTTTTAACATTTTTTTTTTATTTTTCATTTGCTTCACTTGCTGAAATGTTAGAACTTGGCTTCATTGCCAGTATTTTAATAGTGTTCAGAAGTCTCATTATTGATTTTGATATTGATGCTGTTTGATAATGGGTGGCAATGAATCTTGTCCCCAAGCTGAAAATGCTTTTAAAAATGAATCTAAATCTCTTGCCATTAGAGCTCCTTGGGAGACCATCACTTCACAAGCTGGCTGGGTATTGTGAAGCTGGAGGCTTGTTGTGCTATAATTTTTCACATTTCCTATTGTGGAGCTGAATCATGTACATTTTTCTTCTGTTTGGTAGCATGACATGTCTGTGATAATTTAATAGTTGAAAGATTTCATTTATAATTTTGTTTGGGAGGATCAGAGTAATTCCCATTTCACAGACCAAACCTAATATATCTGACTTTTAAAATATGTAGTTGTTAGTTATTAAAAAGCATATTTTTATGAGGATGAAACATAAAACATAAAACTTAGAAAAAGATTTTTTTATATTAGAAAAAATGTTCTTTCCCTAAACCCCTGTAGTACTTTATTTTACTTCTCATAATCTTTCTCTCATGTGTGACTCTTCCCTTCTAGTAGACTCTATGAAACAGAGACCTAGGTTCTCAGTAATCTTGACATTTCCCAAAGCACATACCCAGGAAGAAATGGTGAATAAGTATTTAGTGTTTTTTTTCTTGTTGATTATATGTATTATATAATATATAATGTACATGTTACATATATATATTGTATATTAACATATGCAATTAATGCCCATTCACCTGTAGCTTGCTAATTTAAAATATGTGAGAATTATGCCAAAAGTATACTTTGGATCAACAATGATAAAAGGTTTTCTAGGTAAACTAATAATATATTAGCCTTTTTAAGAGAATAATTTTGACAGAATAATTTAAACCAATAATATGATTGCTATGCATCAATTTTCTCTAGTCATGTAAAGCATATATCCAATAGGAACATTGCTTGGAAATAGTATTAAATTGATTTGGGGAAAGAAAATATTTATTTCAAATTTTTAAAATACCTGTAATTCCAGCCTATTTTCTGAAATATTCTATAACTTTATAGCTCAAACCTCTCAATTATTCAGACTGGCCTCCTCCCATATATCATGAATCCCTATGCACGTTGCTTTTATGCCACTCTGGAGTCCTCATTGCTTGTTGTAGCTTATGTGGTATTCAGTTAAGCCCATCTCAATGATCAAACCAATGTAAATTAGACCTGTCTGGCTTTCCTCACAAGCTTATCATGAAAGTAAAATGAACAAATGAGCTTAAAAATATACTGTGAGAGATAAATGTGCCATATATATTTGGGCTTTGTTATTAGAGTTCATGAGGGATAAACTAAACAATAAGACTATTTTCATGCGATGATAAACTATTCTTTGTATCTCATTCCTTTGGGTTTTATTTTTGGTTGTCTAACTATACATACACAGTAGGAAGGGTGTTCTTCTGAAGGCTGTGCCCAGTTCTGCACTCAGAAGTTATCAACAGTTACAAACTAGTTACATGGCTTGCTAGATGAGCAATCAGTTAAGCCCCTGATGGTAGAGTGAGGTTTGCACTCAGTGTACAATCTAGCTACCTTACCCCCAGATTTCTTTCTGATAAGACTTCAAATTGCGCAGTTCATTTAATCATACTGAATGAAATTATACTCAATGCACATGCATTTAGCTTTCCTTAAATCACATTTTGTTTGGTTTTATTAAGGTATAATTGACAAATGAAATTATAAGATATATAAAGTCTAGATGATGATTTGATTACATAGTGAAAAGATTCCCCCATTGTGTTAATTAATATGTCCATCAGCTCACATATTTACCTTTTCATTTTCTGTGAGGGCATTTAAGTTCTACCTTCTTAGCAAATTTTATACAATACAGTGTTATCAACTATAGTCACCATGTTATACATTAGATTTTCAGACCTTATTCATCTTATAACTGAAAGTTTGTACCCTTTTACCAAACTCTCCCTGTTTTTCCCACTTCCAGCCCCTGGAAACCGCTCTTATGCTCTTTCTATGAGTTTGACTTTAAAAAATTAAAATAAAGATATTTTTAGATTCCATATATAAGTGATACCATGCCGTATTTATCTTTCTCTGTCTGACTTATTTCACTAAGCATAATACCCTCAAGGTTCATCCTTGTTGTCACAAATTACAGAATTTCCTTCTTTTTTAAGGCTTAATAATATTCCATTGTGTGGAGCTATATATCACATTTTTTGGTTTATTTTTTAAAAGATTTTCTTATTTTTATTTTTTATTTTAAGTAGGCTCCATGTCCAATGTGGGGCTTGAACTCACAATCCTGAGATCTAGAGTCATATGCTCTACTGAGCCATCCAGGTGCCCCTGTATCTATCACATCTTCTTTGTTCATTTATCATGACAGGCACTTAGGTTATTTCCATACCTTAGCTATTGTGAATAATGCAGTTATTAACATGGGGGTGCAGGTATCTCTTTGAGATAATGATTTTGTTTCTTTTTGGTATATTCTTAGAATAGGCTTGCTGAATTATATGGTAGTTCTCTTTTTAATTTAGTTTTCCATAGTGACTGTACCGGTTTACATTCCCACTAACAGCTTACAAGGCTTCCCTTTTTTCTACATCCTTGCCAGCATTTGTTGAATCTTGTCTTTTTGATAATAGCCATTTTAACAGGTATAAGGTATAAGGTGCTATCTCGTTGTGGTTTTGTGGTTTTGATTTGTATTTCCCTGGTGATTAGTGGTATTGGGCACCTTTTCCTGTGCCTGTAGGCCATTTGTATGTCATCTTTGGAAAACTGTCTATTTGGGTTCTTTGCCTATTTTTAATTAGGTTATTTAGTTCTATGTTATTGAATATTAATCCCTGTTGGATATGTGGTTTGCATTTCAGAAATTTTATTTTTATTTACCAATAATTCCGAAAGCAAGAGAGCTATCAGCTATTTAAAATTTAGTTGTTTCTTTTTAATAATCTATTAAGAAAGTATGGACCATATAGATAGGCAATTTGGAAAGTGGGGTTATTTAGAAGCATTAGAGGCTTCGGCAAGAAGGAATAAGGCAAAGAAAAGGGAACCAACTTTCACTGAGTGCCTATTCCCTGCACGTGGACATTTGGTGAGTGTTTTGCATATAACAGAGGGACAACATAGTGACACTGGGCCACCAGAATGCAATAATGACGCTATTGAGCACCAGAAGGGCAGATGAGAGTGTAAAAAGGGAGCTTGAAAAGATCAAGGGAAATCTTTCCTAATGCCACAATTTTGCCTAGGGTAAGTCTCCTGAGTTTTGATGGTATGGACTCTCCTTGCCCATAAAGAAATGTTTTCCCAATCTATTTATTTTTAGTTTCTATAATACTGTGATAAAAATTAGCATTTCTTCTTTCAACACCATATCCAAATTCAGTCTGCTTCCCCAAAGTTCCCATTATAATATTATTTGTGTTTTGCATGAAACATAAAATATGCACATTTCTATGCACTTACTGTATTAGTTTTCTAGTGCTACCAAATAAATACTAAAAGCCAGATGGTTTAAATATGGATTTGTTGTCTCAATTCTGGAGCTAGGATTCCAAAATCAAGGTATTAGTAGAGCAATGCTCCCTCTGAAGGCACTCAGGAAAGATCTGCTCCAGGCCTCTCTCTTAGTTTCTGGTAGCCTCAGGTGTTCCTTAACTTGTAGGTGGCTGTGTCCCTATGTCTTTTCCCATCATCTTCCCCCATCCATGTTTATTTCTGTGTCCAAGGGGCCCTTTTTATAAAGATACCAGTCATATTGGATTAAGTCCCACTGTAATGTTCTGATGTTAACTTGATTACCTCTGTGAAGACCCAATTTCCAAATAAAGTCACATTCTGAGATACTGGGGGGTTAGGTTTCAACATATTTTTGGAGGGGCACAGTTCAACCCATAACACTTACATATTGTCCTATAGAACTAAATGGTATTGTTTGAGGTGTGTGTGTGTATGTGTGTACTATAATCATATTCTGTGTTTTAGCACCTTGCTTTTTTTTTTTTTAACTCAATGGTGTGTTATGAAGAAATTTCCAGTTAGTACCTGCAGCTCTGACTTGTTCTTTTCGGCTGGCACATAATATTAATAACATGGCATGCTGTTAACAATAAGAAGTTTCGCTACTGATGGAATTTATTTCCCCAAATTTATTGAGGTACACCTGACAAACAAAAATTGTATATATTTAATTTGTACATACATGTTGTCTGCATACATGATGGAAGTTTTGAAATTTTGATATTTTTCACTTTTACAAGGAATGCCACAACATTTTTATGACCTACGTTCTTGTTCACATTGTAAGCCTTTCAGTAGAGTAGATTGCAAGGACTAGAATTGTTAGGTCATAGTCAATGCACATTCTACATTCGAATGCTTATTATCAAATTGCCCTCCAATCTGTCAGGCCAATATTACTTCCACTGGCAGTATGAATGTATTATTTATGTTTTCAGTAATACTTGAGATTAACAAATCAAAAATTTTAAATTAGCGTGGTCTTCAATGAAAAATAGTTTGATGTTTAAATTTTACATTTATTTACTTATTCTTCTGTTATTCAGCTACCAATTAAAAGTGGAGATATTTTTCTTTGGGGAATAAAATTTGTTCAGATGTGAAATAATCATGATAGCTAACATTGAGTGCTTGTTTTGTACCAGATATTGTTCTAAACACTTTATATTAATTGAATACTTAATTCTCACACTTTAATGCAAATTTAATGAGACAATTCCTCTTACATATAATTATTTTTAACAGATACTTTGACATCAAATTATAAGACATTTAAAAGATGGGTTTAAATTATAGTTAGATACATACACAGACAGGTAGAGAGATAAGAAAGAAAAGTGATTCTTTGTGGACAAGGAAATAAAGCAAATATGGAAATCATGGAATATCAAAATAAAACTAGTTACCTTGGAACCGATTTCACTTTCAGTGTACATTTCATGTAACATATTTTTACAAGTTTTGATATGCCCCCAAACATTTATTAAATACTTAACATTATAGTATATAGGCATTAATGTTAATGAAATATTGTTTTTAATGATTTCAAGAGTCATAGATAATGATTAATGTCTTTTCTTAACTCAAAACCTGCTTTTGCATATAAGACGGTTTCCTCTTATCCTTTCATGAACATTAATTTATTTATTCTTCAAAACAATCCTGAAAGGTAAATAAGACAAATTTATTATTTCCATTTTTGGAGTAAAAAAAATGAAAGACTGACTAAATATTTTGTGCAAGGTTACACAACTAGATCGTGTCAAATAACTCAAATGTAGATGTTCTGACTCAAAGTCTGTGATACTTTCTGCTACAAAACGTTACCTCTTCATCAAAGTACTAGAAATTATGTCCTCTATGGTACTTACTCATCATGGAATATTTTAAGTAGTAGTTGAGTAGTAACTTTTTTCTTAATAATTAAAAACAAAACAGCACTATGGAATAATAATTAACTACAATTTATGATGTAGTAGAAAACTTAAAATCTATTTCACCGGTGTTCTTTCCTATATCTATCCAAAGGTGGCTTTAGGAAAATTGCTCATCCTCTCTAGATTTGTGTTTTTATCCATGGAATGTAGGAGCAGACAATTTCTAAGTTCCTTCACATTTGAACATGTGATTCCATGATCATTAGTTATCCTGGAATGTACTTAGCAATTTTCAGAAGGGGAGAATAGGATTCTATTGGTAGAACAGAAAAAAATCATGTTACTGTTTCTTCTTCTGCCTTGCCCACTTGATTTCTCCTTCCTTGAGGCTTTGTTAATAATGAGCAACTCCAATATTTTAATTAACCTTTACTCAATGATGAAAACTGTACACATAAAAATCAACATATCTTCAATGTAGTATGAGAATTATTTCCTTGGTAATGATCTTAGTTGGTATCACTCAAAAAAAAAAAAGTAAATGTAATGTCAGCATTACAACCCAGATTGCTCACTTTATTGTTACAGATAGGATCAATAATGAATGATAATATTTCAGTTGCTAACTCAGCAGTTAACCATAACTTACTTACTTCTTTGAATAAAAAGTAATTTAATCTTAAATGAAGTGCTATTTATCATTCACTTGTGGCAGATATAGATTTAAGCTCTTCAATTTCTTCAGTCAGACACTTGATTTTTGAAGCATTTCTCAATTCTCCCAGAGCAGGAAATTTTCTGAATTTGATATAAAATGACTTTAATTAGCTTGAAGACTTTAGAGAATGATAGGAATCTGTATTTAGTCAGAGTCAAAGTGAAAGGAAGGGACTGTCCAGAGTAGTAGTGAAGAATCCCTGAGGAGAGACCAGATGGTGAGTGAGCCAGGAACTACTGAAAATTGGGTGTCTTAATGTATTTCTTCATACATTAAAAAAGAAACCTCCATAACCATTTATTCATTGATTCAACAACTATACATTGAGTGCCTCCTACATGCAGTCAGCGTTCGAGGCATTGAGCTGTATCAATGAACATAATCGCTAAAAACCACTGTCATCATGGAGCTTACTTTCTCTATCTTATGCTTTAAGTCTATTCTGTTTTAAGTCCGGCCTATTCTATTATGTATTCAACAATTGTCATCTATAACTTTCCAGTGGATCAGTTTGAAATACCTTCCTGTCATCCCAGTACCAAGCTTTGTCATTTTTACATTTCTTCCTGCCAGACCCCTCTAGGTTAGGTACCTGATTCATCAGTTATCGGCTGGCTTGGTTTCATTCCTTGAATTCTATCATAATCTTCCCTTTAGAATCATACTTCTGTGAAGTGAAACACTAACAAACTCCAGTTTTGACAGGATTTGGACCCTGTCCCCCTACGCTCGCATACATTGGTTTGCTAATCTCTCACAATTCTACCAAGAGGGAAACACTATAGGTTAAGTACATGGTAGTGGAATCAGACAATGTAGGTTCTGACCGTAAAGTTAGATCTCAGGGTTTTATCTATAAAATAGTATAATTATAGGAGCTACATCTTAGGGTGGTACTTCCGTGTACTTGTCTACTCACTGAAGGTTCCAAAATATTAAGACACAGTTGTTTATAATTTTGTTTTGGAGACTTGTCACGGACATTAATAAGTAGAATAATAGACTAGAAAATCGTAGGTGAATAGACACAATGCAATGGGATTTTAGAAGAAAAGAAGATTACTCTGTCTAGAATGACCAGACAAGACTTCATGGAAAAATTGGAATGTCATTAGACATTGATGAATTTTGATAAAAGCATGATGTTTCTAATTTTTTGATTTCTCACTCGTGTTTATTCATTAGCTGGACAACAGTATGTACACTTTTTGGAAGTGATTAAAGCCCTGGAAACATTGTTTTAAGAGTGTTAAAAATTGACCATTGGTCAAGTAATTTAGTTTTGATTTTGGTCATTATCTATAATTACACTTCAGAAGTGAAAAGTAATAAAGTTTGAGGGGGAAGAAGAAGTCTTGTATTTCTGTCTTACAGATGTTTCTGCTGACATATCATGCCTTCTAATCTGAAGCAACAATGTGGGGATTAGCTTAATACTCTTCAGCCAGAAGCAAAGCAGAGCCAAGGTTCTTTATTCAATTTTTCTATAAGATGCGTACATTAAAGAGAGCTAATGCACCTCACCAAAATGAGCAAATGAATTATTTCTGAACAGGACTTGGCTCATTGTTTCTAGTCCTGCCAAAAGAATTTTTATTTCAAGTGTTAATTGATTCTTTTCCTTATTGTAATTGATTGAACCACTGTAGTATTTATTGATATAAATGTAATGATTCAAAATGACTAAGACTTGAATCCTTTTTTATAAGTGTAAATTGCATTAAGAGGAATCAAATGCTTTCCAGAGGAGCATATTAGGTTTTCCAATTTCCATTAATTGACACAAAGAATGTATAGGTGTTTCATTGATCCTTAGTAAAATGTAATTAGATTATCTAATGTGGTAAGGTCTCCATTGCTTACAAAAATAAAGGCACGATGTAGTGAGCAAACTCTGACATTGTGGCAAAACAATTAACAACTTGGGGCGCCTGGGTGGCTCAGTCATTAAGCGTCAGCCTTCGGCTCGGGTCATGATCCCAGGGTCCTGGGATCGAGCCCCAGATAAGGCTTTCTGCTCAGCAGGAAGCCCACTTCTCCCTCTCCCACTCCCCCTGCTTGTGTCCCCTCTCTCACACTGTGTCTCTCTGTCAAATAAATAAATAAAATCTTTAAAAAAAACAATTAACAACTATTTGTAATGTGGATACATTATCCAATTTCTTTTTGTAGATATATACACTAAAATGTTCAGGGATTCTTGTCAAAAAATAAACACTAAAAGACACAAATGTAAATATCTAAGTTAGATGCAAATTGCTGTTATCACTTCTATCCCTGTTTAATTATATCATGATCACCACGAAAAAGAATGATTTATCTTAATACGCACTTTTTTATGACACTAAAAGCCTAAGTATCGCTGCAGAGAAATAGGCATGATATGTGAATATAAAGAAATACAAAAAAATGATAGGATATACTAAACTTACTATTGAGTTTTTCTCTTGGAATGCGAGTAGGGAGTGGAGCTAGGAATGAAGGAAAACCTCAAATATACCTGTGATATTTTCTGATGTTTATTTATAAGATAAAACAAATACGACTAGCTATTAATTCTGAGTAGTGGGTGATATTTTGATATTCTTCTCAATATTATGAACATCTTGTGTGTGTGCATGTGTGCATGTTCCACATGCAACAACTGAAAAACAAAAACCAAACTGTTGTCTCATTCTTTATCACATCTCATAGGTTTTCAATTTTATATTGTGCTGGGAGTTGTACAAGTCTAGGAAAATAGCTTTGGGATCAAGGTATAATATATACAAATTTCAATGCCTGCTGTTGTCTTTATTTATCCCAGTAGCATTTTGGCAGCCTTTCTATATTCCATATGACAGGCTTTTATACCGACTTCAACCAGAATGCCTGACTGGACAGAGAATGTGTAGATGAGGAAAAGTATTCCTTGGTTAGAGAATCCAGACTAAGTTGACTTGTTTCATCAGAGCTGGTGCTATTAAAAAAACAAAACAAAACAAAAAGCCCTCCCCCAAAACTAGAAAGCTCTGCCTGAAGAATAGTATGTGGAAATGGAGTAAAGAAGGCAGGGTTAGGCCCATGAGTAGAATTGTCAAACATTTTGAGAAAGAATGTTGTCATTTATGCCCACTGGGACTTCACAAGAAGTTATTCTCTGAGTTTGAGGTATTTATCTAAAACCAGCTTATCAAACTCCTCTCCTGAAGTGCAGGTGCTATAATTTACAGTAGAAATGCTCAGAAAGGAGAATCAGAATTATACCTGGTTAAATATTTTGTAATTCACTTTTAAATTTGCTATTTTTAGAGTGTGTTCTGTTCACACGTGTATGCTTTTTTCTCATCTTTTGGTCAAGAATGATCTTAAAAATCTGTAATCTTCACAGATAAACACCCACAATGGTTGCAGAGATAGTGATGATGTGATGATGGTGTAGCACCTTCTGTTTTGTTGCTTAGGTGACTTATGGATTTTAAAATAGGCATTCAAAAAGTGAAGTTTTAGCACTCTTTAAATCCAAGCATAAGCAGGAATGATATCTTCTCCCCCCATCATTTGATAGAAATGAATTCAAAGACTTTTTTCCCTAAAAAGTGGCACTTGCTCACTCATGTTGTAAAAGATGTGATCAATCTGCCGTAAATCAAGACTATGCTACAAATCTGTATCATCTGAATCCTGCCTGGGTGAGGTTGTCCTGAGACATCCACTAAGGGAGTTGGTGGTTACCGAGGCAGCTGTGAGGAAAGAGTGGTAGCATCTGCTCATGAGTGCACTTGACCCTGGAGATACTACCAATTGGGAAATGTTAAATAAAAATACGAAGTAAGAATCAGAGAAGAGGAAATAGTCATTAAAAAGGAAAGGGATAGCAGAAGATTAAAATGTGAATAAAACAGAAGAAAAATGAAATGTAACATACTGAAGATAGAAACATTAGTTTTTTTAAAAAAAATCAGTAACAAAGCAGGTGATATCCAAAATAAAAGAAACAAAAATATAAAACCAATAAATTAAAAAATTAAATATATGAAAATAAGGCTGGTATAGCATTAATAATTGAATTAGGAAATATGACAATGAAAATATGATGAAATAATAGGTTAAAAATACAATAACATATTGTTTTCCTTGAAAACACTCAGCAATTACAAAGATTAATTATGTTGGAAAAAGACCATATAAGACAAGAAAATCTCAAGATGCAAATAATAGTAGGTAAATTCAATCAGAAATTAAATAGAAGGCAAATTCTATGTTAGTGATTAAAAACTAGCATATATCACAGCAGTGAAAAATTCTCATGCAATGCTGAGATAACTTATTATAAGAACCAGGAATTTCTCTTAATGAAAACAGGAAAACCAAAATAGTGAAGAATGAGAAAGAGAACAACAATAATGACAACATAAAGAAACACAACTATAGAGATGCAAATTGTGTGAATCCTGAATAAACATTTCCATGGCTATGCTTCCCTTCTTGCAAAAATTTCTCTGAAATCAAGAACTTGGGCAACCAAATTCCTCCTGTAGCCTTATGTGAAGATAAAGCAATCAACACTTCTTCTGGTTTCTTAGGAAATCTTGTACTTCTCATCTGGTTCCATGCTTTTCTAGGACCTATTTTGGTATTGTATTATTACTATAATGGATATACCCCTGATTGGCCAGGCTTCATCAAAATTCATACCCATTTCTAGTAACAAAGGCTCATAGAGCCCAGAAACCCCAAGGGTATGGAATTATCACCACACCTTGACCTAAGCTCCAGTCTGTCATAGTGGAGTCTCCTAAGAACTGGTAGCCAGATAAAAAAGCGTCACTGAAATTCTTTGAATCAGGAGATGCAGAAGATTCCATGGAAGCAACTGGGCCTTTACAATATGACTGAACAATATATGGTGTTTAGACCAGAATTTCTCAAAATGAAGGCTGAGAGTCATTTGTATCATAATCAGGTGTTTAAAGGATAAGTTGTACAGCAAGAAAAACACTGTAGTAAAATAGAGACCACACACTAGAATTAGACACAGGGAATGCAAACTGTAAAAGTGGTAGCGGAAATACAAGTGAAAGTTTTGGACTCTCACAGTCATGAATTGCTGGGGTCTAAATCAACTATAACTAGATTTTCAAAGAGTGGAAGATACCTGAAATGAAACCTACAGTTACAGCTGAGTTACGTTTTAGAGTCCCATCTGGAATCGCTTGCACTAAATTAGCAAAATTCAGCTGCACCTTGATTAAATTATGTTCCTATTGCAAAGCCTTACTATGTGTGGATAGATTTGGAATTTTTTCCCCCTGACTTTTCTTGGCTTACATGATTTTCGAAAGTAATTAGAAGTCCTTATTCAACAATAAAGTGCTATAAAAACCCTGCCAGGAAACTAGATGAATCAAACTGATTAGCATATTTTATTGAGCATATATTTTGTTCCAGCTATTGTGCTAAGCACATACAGATGGTTTTATTTATTGCTTACCATGGTCCTAAAAAGTCCCTTTCCATGGCAATCACATTTTTACAGATGGGAAACCAAGGTTTAGACATATTGACTTAACTAACCATGATCACAAAACATCATAGGTGAAAAAATTCAGTTTCAAATTCAGGTCTTTCTGGTGCCAAAAGCCCTTGGTGCTTTTAACTTTATATTATCCTGCCTGGTCAACTCTGTTCTTCCCATCCCCCAAGTCACTCAAATTTCTTTAGAATTATCTTACTATTTAAAGGTAGTAAAATTAAAAATCAGCAACATTAAGCTACATTAAGATTCTCTTCTTGAGTAGGATTTCCCACTGATTAAATCTATACCAGCAATATAGGGTTCTTAGAAGAATTGGTCAGTGTCAAATAGTTAAGTATCATTTATAGCCCATTCATTTAATTAATAAATTTCCACATACCATAGTCCATTCTTGATAGTAACAGCAGCACTGTTATTGTACCTCCTAATCTTAGAGTTCTTATAAAGGGTGGGGAAGTAGAAAGAAGAGGGATTTGTTTTGTAGTTTTCTTGAACTACCAAGATCACTTAATTTTTAATGTATGAGACTCTCAGCCTTCCT
The DNA here is from genome assembly GCF_003265705.2 of Callorhinus ursinus. NCBI lineage: Eukaryota > Metazoa > Chordata > Mammalia > Carnivora > Otariidae > Callorhinus > Callorhinus ursinus. The sequence goes on along the minus strand of NW_027397074.1, from coordinate 7,821,665 downwards.
AGCAGGCTGTGTTTAAAGCCAAGTTCATCTGTACTAGAATGAGAGAATTCTTTTAATGTTCAGGTTAAACCTGAGTAAGTTTGGAAAGTCTTTTCTGTAAGTGGACAGAGGAAAATCTAAAAATGCAGTTTTGTGGACTGCCATCTTTAGTAAAGATATTTGTATGAAAAAGATCCCTGTTGGCATACTGGACATAAATTATTGGGTTGTGTGTGCTTACACAAGATTACAATAAATCTTATGAAGAAATTCTATTTCAGTAGTTATATGACAGAAAAGGAAAACTTAGAAACAGTGAATCTGGAAAGTAATAGGAATTTTTAATTTAATTAATTAAAAAATTTTGAGATGTAGATTCATATACTGTTATAAATAAATACAAGGATTCCTTGTTCACTTCACCCAATTTCCTTCAGTGATAATATTTTGAAAAGCTGCCGTACAATATCAAACCAGATACTGACACTGGTACAATCTACTGATTTTATTAAAATTTTTCCAATTTTACTTGGATTCTTTTCTGCATAATCGTACACATGATATTGAGTTCTATACAATTTTATCACCTAATTCAGTTTTTAAATCCACCACCACAGTGAAAGTACTGAACCATAAGAATCTGTCCCGTTGCTCTGTTATGGCCTAGCCATGTTGCTCCTGCCCCCTGCCCCGTCTCTAACCCTTAGCAATTCAACCACTAATTCATCTTCTATTTCTAAAATTTTGACTCTTTAAAAATGTTATATAAATGAAATTATACAGGGTGTCACATTTTGGGATTGGCTCAGGGAATTCAAACAAGTTGTTGCTGGTGTCAATAGTTTTTTACTTTTATTGCTGAGTAGTATCCTGTGGAAAGTACATTATACTACAGTTATTTTAACATTCACCCATTGAATGACATCTGTGATGATATTAGGTTTTGGCTAGTACAAATAAAATGTATGGAATAAATGCATAAATATTCACTTACAGGTTTTTTGTGTGAACATAAATTATTATTCTTCTGGAATAAATGCCCCAAAGGGCAAAGGCTGGGTTATGTAGTTATTTCAGGTTTAGTTTTATAAGAAAATGCCCAACTGTTTTCTAGACTGGCTGAGCTGTACATTTTCACATCCCTTCAGCAATGTGTAATTGATCTAATTTCTCCACATCCTTTCCACCGTGTAGTTTTGTCACCATTTTTTAATTTTAGCTATTCTGATAGGCATATAGTGAGAGCTCACTGTCATTTTATTTTGTGTAATCCTGATAGCTAATGATACTGAACATCTTTTCACGTGCTTACTTGCCATCTGCATTTCTTTTTTGGTGAAGTGGATGTTCACGTCTTTTTCTCATATTTTAATTAGATTGTTTTTTCACTGTTGAATTTTGAGAGTTCTTTATGTAATCTAAGTACTGTTCCTTTTAAGATATGTGGTTTGCAACTCTTTCTCCAAGTTTGTAGATTGTCTTTTCATCCTCTTCACATGGACTTTCTCAGAGCAAAGGTTTTAAATTTTGATCAGATCTAATTTATATATATTTTTTCTTTTATGGATTATGTATTTGGTTTCAAGTCTAAGAGCTCTCTGCCCTAAGATTTTCTCCTATATTTTCTAGAAGTTTTTTCCCCCAGTCTTCTTGAAATATAATTGACATACAACATTGTGTAAATTTAAGGTGTACAATGTAATGATTTGTTATGTATATATATTGCAAAATAATTACTATAAAAAGGTTAGTTAACATATCCATCACTAAACATGGTTATCTTTTTTTATGCATGTGGTGAGAACTTTTAAGATTTACTCTTTTTCAACTTTCAAGTAAATAATACAGTATTATTAACTATAGTTACCAGGTTGTACAGTAGATCCTTAGAATGTGTGCATCTTATAACTGAAAGATTGTATCGTATGACCATCTTCACCCATTTTCCAAATTCACCCACCCCTGGCAACCATCTACTCTTCATCTCTATGAGTTCAGTTTTCTTCTATTTCACATGTAAGTGGGAGATCATATAGTGTTTGTCTTTCTCTGTCTGACTTATTTCACTATGTTAGCAGACTGTGGACGGTCTTTCAATCTTTTAGTTTAGCTGGAAGTTACCCTTTGTAGGTCTTGAACATGGGTCACGTCAGCTGTAATTCCAATGGCAGTTTAATTTAAGAGTCCTTACAGTGTGATTATGGTCTGCTTGGTTTATCTGGTGCCATTGAAGCTCTTCCTGGTTCATGTTGCTGCTGCTGAGGGAGCAGAAGGAGTCTCCCTAGATTGGGCCTCGAGGTATCTCTCAGTGGAAAGGGAAGTGTAGTGGGAACCTCTTACCAGAGGCTTCTCCATTCCCAGCTACTCCCTGATGTCTTTGGGTAGTTGAGGAGATATTTCAGACCCTTGGGGACAAAGTTTCCTGGCCTGGGTTGCTTACTCTTGGTGTGTTCCTTTTTCCTCTTCTGCATGTCGGTTCTCAGTAAGACTTGGATTCAATATTTTGAAACCTTCTATCTCCAAACTGCTTCAAATATTGCAACTCCTAATTTCAGAAATATAGCACTCCTATTTGCCTGAGTGTAGACCTTTTAACTACGTAGCACAAATTATGATGTCTTGGAAAAGTCAGACAACATTCAGAATATTTTATAAAGGTAAAACTGATGCTGAAAGATTGGGGTTGATTTGGATTAAAATAGATTTTAGCCAAAAAATCCATTTATTTATAATTATATAACAATAGAAAATTCCTTGTTTAATCAAATGTACAATGTGCTTGGTTTTCATACTTGTATGTGTGTCTATCAAAGGGTATTAGATGGGAGGAGAGGAAGAAAAAGTAAAATGACAATAGCAGAAAGATGTTTTTGTAAATGAAATTTTTTATGTAGGAGCCTCATGGCTCAGATTAAGAATGCACTTCTTTTAAACATGCATCCATTAATTTCAAATACCCAACATATTTTCAAGTCGGATCTAGTGTCATACATATTAACATCTTGAACAAAGTAGAATGGACTCAACTTGAAATAGGTATGTAAGCATTTAATAAGAGATCTAGCTTAACAACATTATTTGCATAATTTTTATGATTTGGAAGTGTTTTGATGCACATGATCAATATCGAAAATATGTGGGAGACAAGGAAGTTGTTAATAGATTTATTCTTACAGGTTAAAACAATATAACTCAAAGAGGTTAGATGGCTTATCTAATATTTCTAAGCTAGTAAATGGCAATGGTGGGGACATATACTTAGGTCTCATTTTAGACTTGTGGGAAGTGATGGGACCCCCTTTCTTAAAGATTGTTTTGAGTCAAAATAGTTGACATATGCCATTTTGTACAGAGACAGAAGGACATGACTTAATTACTTCCATTGCTCCTTTGCAGATTCTCTACTTTATGCATTTAACTTTCCTAACAATTTACTAAAAATACTGAGGGCTTCTTTGACCTTGTTTTTTAAACCTAAAGTTAAAATAAAGCACAGGCAGTCTTAGGAGAAAACATTAAAGTGATGGCACTTATTTTTGTTTGCTTATTTTTATTTTCTCATAGATCAAATAGTTTTCTTGATAGGCAAACAATTTTCTGAGATTCAGCATAACTGTAGCCAGGTTTTAAATGCTGTTTCTCAGAGGGCAGCTAACTGCTGTGTGCCCTGCATAAGATGCCTGGTTCAGTGGGCAAAAGTTGCACAATGTCACTTCGAAGATAAAGTTATGTCTCCCAGGATGCATTGTTAACAAGCCTGATGTGATATAGTGTTGGTGTGTTGACTTTTTCTTTAGTTGTGCTTCAACTTTGAGTCCTTTGGGTTATTCTTTACTAATCTGAAGAAATCACAGCTTCTGGCTATTCTGTACTGTTTGAATAGTTAAACAAGCCTGACTGTCAGATTTCCAATACTGAAAGGATCTACAAAATGAGTGAAGTGACCTTGGGCATTATTTTTAATACCCATTGTAATCGTCTCTAGGTTTTTAAACTTGAGGGTTATAGACAGAGTTGGACATTTAAACGTGGGAATTTCTTTTATGGCTGAAAGGCAAAATTGGAATTTGCTAGACGCTCCTTCCCTTAATTTTGAACCTAGTGGAATGAGTATTATTCATTGATTTAAAGAGTAATCTCTCTAATAGAGTAAGACCCAGTGGTAAAATCTCACAGTGATGTGGTGTGTATCTAGTTCTGTATTCGGTCATGCTGTGGATTATAACATAGCTTTCTTAAAACACAGGACACATTGTTTATCTCTTTCATTGTACAAATAAAGATCCTCTCTGATTTATCTTTGTTTCTGTTAATGCCAGTATTATAATCAGGTTTTTCTATACTTCAGAAAGTGTTTAAGGTAGTATCACTTTGTTTTAAATATTGGTTGTTTTTCTTTTACTTTATTTTTAAGGGTGAATACACTGTAAAGGCTTTGGAAATGGAGACGTTTCTTATATCAATGTGGCTTTTCATAAAATTAGTCGATGTGCATAAGAAATGTTTTGAGTTTTTGTTTGCTTTTCATTTCAAAATAATTTTCTGTATTTCTTACTTCCTTAATGTTTACATTGTAGAGAATAAACTCTGCAGTGGTAATGACTTGCTGAAGATAGATGCACTTCCACTCTTATTAGTCATGATTGCTGATGTAGATTATTGTGGGAGCTGAGAGATTTGTAACACAGCAGGTTACTTATTAGCAATTCTGGAATGAAAATCATTGCAATCTAGTGATTGTTTTAAGTTCTAACTGACTCTATAATGCACGTAATATTTTAAATTCCTAGATACTCTATGTATTTCTGTTTCATGAATTAAAAACATGCTCAAATAACCCATTCTACGTATTAGTATCATAAACTCCTCTGAATACTACTGTCTAAATACAACAGACAACACAAAATTACAAACTTTAAGCAAGATGGTCATTACAAATATATGTGTAGGTTTTTTATTTCTGATAATTTCTTAGGATCCCCTCTGCAGCATCACCTTGCATAAACAATTTAATTTTTAAAAAGACATATATTTATTAGTTTCTATATAAGCATGGTCATATATGTATAAACTCAGAATATTGCTTATAAGAATCAGAAAATGTTGGGGTGCCTAGGTAGCACCAACGGTTAAACGGCTGCCTTAGGCTCTGGTAGTGATCCCAGGGTCCTGGGATCCAGCCTTGGATCAGGCTCCCTGCTTCAGGCTTCCCTGCTCAGCAGGGAGCCTGCTTCTCCCTCTCCCTCTGCCTCTGCGCCTGCTCATGGGCACTCTGTCTCTCAAATAAATGAATAAAATCTTAAAAAAAAAAGAATCAGAAAATGTTAATCTCTCAAATGTGTTACTTTAGTGTTTTTCAAAATGAGTTAATCCTATTTATAGTGTCTTAAAATGTTTATATATCTAACAATTGTTTTTCTGTCAGATAAGCAAAAAAATAGGACATAAATTACCAGATGTTTTTGTTTTTGATAAGAACAGTGATTGTTTCATTTAAAGAAATACATATATTTGATATGGGAAAAACTAAAAAGCCATGGAACTGACAGAGAAGTTGTGTGAAAGCCACAATTATCTGGATTGCCTTTTGAGTAAGCCACTTAGTCATATCTGACCGAAGACATAAATGTCTCTCCATCATTTTTTTAAATTTTATTTTATTATGTTATGTTAATCATCATACATTACATAATTAGTTTTTGATGCAGTGTTCCATGATTCATTGTTTGCGTATAACACCCAGTGCTCTGTGGGGGATGGGAGGGATGGGGTGGCTGGGTGATGGACACTGGGGAGGGTATGTGCTATGGTGAGCGCTGTGAACTGTGTAAGACTGAGGAATCACAGACCTGTGCCTCTCTCCATCACTTTTGATTGGGGGTTCTAATTGTGTTCTGTCCAGTGACAATAAGCCTGTTTCTTTAAATGTAGATACAATTACAAATGTATACCCCTTAATCACTACTAGAAAGTAAGGGAAACCATAAACTGGTGGTTAAAAGGCCACAGAGATCAATAGAGAAAGTTTGCACACTTTAGTGATTTTTCCTTAATTTTCTTATTCCTCTTGTTATTTTTGCAGTTCCTTTCTCTTGGAACACACTTTGAGTCTCTGAGTATCCATTTCCTCAACTTTAAAAAGGAGGTATTAAAAGAACCTACCTCATAGGGTGAATGAAAGCATGAAATAAGTTAATGTATGTAAAAGTGCTCAGCATACTAAGCACTAATCCTGGCATACTGAAAGGGTTTAACAAAATTGCTTTGTTGGCATTATTATATAATTTGCAAGACTCTGCTCGCAATTCTAGAATTTATTCAGAATCCTAAAACTCAGCTACTGTGTGTAGCTTACGTATTGTAAACTGGGTTCTATAAACTGAACTTCCATTAAATCTAAGCATTTAACTTGTATCTCAATCTCATCTGCTTGAATAAAGTTCTCTTAGATCTGAAGCTAATGATTACTGTACCTTCTTTGTAATAATGTTTCTTTCAACTATACCTGATGCGGAGAATAATTTAGTCCCCCAGTAATAGCTCTATGGGAACAGGGCTCCCAGGATGAGTAGTGTGTGGGCAACCAGATTGTAAGCTCCATCTATCCCCTTATACCACATGGAAATGGCTTAAGTAGAGGCTAAGCATCTCCTTATTGAAGAGATTTCTGAATGGCTGGAAGCTTGGGCTGTATGACCTCTAGGAGACCTTCCCACCAGTTTATGACCACTCTGTAGTAGATTCAGGGAACCCAGGGGTTTTACAAAGCTGTGTTCTGGAGTCCACCAACAGAATATTTCAAAGTGATTTCTGCTTGACTGACCACCATTTACAAAATTACCACTCAGTTAGGTTTTCCCCAAATCAAGCAAAGCTGCTTGTATATGCTTCAAGTCATCCATGTCTAACTTTGCAAAACTGTCATTCTGAGCTTTGTGAAGAATTTATGAAAATTCAAAGATTTATTTTTGGCAGTCCTGTAAGCATGAAGAGTTGCTAAATGTGTTCTTTGCTAAAAAGATAGTGATGCTTCACCTGTTCTCTAGCAATAGGTGCATTCTTTTTATCTTTAATTTATATATGGCTTTATCTTATAGCCTCTAGTGCTGCAAGAAAAGTAGTCAACATTTCTGAAAAGGAGGGCTTCATTTCAATTAAAAAACTTAACTAATTATTGTGATTTTGATTTGAATAAATTAATAATTTTAATCTACTCCCATATGCCCTCTGACCACACAAGGTTGAATCACTGAGAACAGTGAAATAGTTATTTTTTTTAAAGATTTTATTTATTTATTTGAGAGAGAGAGAGCGAGAGAGAGCATGAGCAGGGAGGAGAGGGAGAAGCATGTCCCCTGCTGAGCAGGGAGCCCAACGTGGGGCTTGGTCCCAGGACCCTGAGATCATGACCTGAGCGGAAGGCAGACGCTTAACTGACTGAGCCACCCCAGGCGCCCCAATAGTTGATATTTTTAATCACTCACCACAGTGCATGGCACTTTAACATATTGAAACCACAAGAAGAAAGATTTAATGTGCGTGTCAATCCATAAGTGCTTTGACTTTTGTGAATAATGCACAGCACAGACTGATCTTTGTTCCTAAGGAACTGTCCATCTTTCACACTGAAGTGCTTTTAAAGTTTGGAAATATTCCATGAATTGTAATAATTTCGTACATTTTCACAATACTAGAGTTTAATTTGATGTTTTAAACATTTTAATTAAAAAACTATTTCAACTTAAACTGATACGTTCTGACATAATAATTCATCTATAGTAGTTATGGAATTATGCTTAAAATAGTCTGTTCCCTTTATAAGTTTTCTCATGCATGGATAAATACTAAGTAAATTATTCAATTTTTATTCCAAGCATTTTTTTTTTTTATTGAGAATCCCTACATGTTAGGAAATGGTAAATTTGAAATCACTGTGTTGGTACAATTCTGCAGTGACTTCTGTTATACCTAATTGTAAGTAATTAAAGCTTGTGAAGAGAGAATTTTAATTTTAAGTAAATTTTAACAGATGTATAACAAGGCAAACCAGAGCTACTACTTAGAATATGCTGATTCATTATAAATCCTGGTTACCTCAGTTTAGTCTGAATCCTTTAACTCTATAAAATCTTAAAATGTCACATATATATTTTATATATATAAAATGTTAGATAATTCTTTAACATCAACTGTACAACTCATTTTCCATTTTTATATTAGAGTATATTATTTATCTGCTTTATACAACATTTTTTAGTTTTAGAATCAAACTCATTGTTTTATTTTTAAGTCTTATGTTCATCTTTATGTATATGGGAATATTCCATAATAAAAGTTACCTAATATAGTTGTTTCATGAAATAAAATCAGTTAATTCTACAATAATATTCTATTAATTTTTAAAGGAGCTGTTTAAATTTTGTTTGTCCACTTGTTTTATACAATCAACTCACCAAAGGAACACAGATCTTCCTTCTTTTGAAGGAGTCTTTCTGAGCCACACATTTTATTTTATTTTATTTTACTTTTTACACACATTTTAAACATGGAAATATTTAATAGTAATTTCTCAGTAACAGATCAAAGTATTTAGAACTTAATAGAAAGACAAAGAGAAATGGTTCTTATCTGAATTCAGAATTTCAGTAGGAAAAATGACTGTGTTTAATCCTTATCTTTGAATCTCCCTCGAAATTAATCCTGTCAATTTATTTTTCATGTAGCCCATCTTCTTAAATATTTGTTTAAGCCTTTGTCATTCAAAAATTCAAAGGAAGATGTATGCCAAAAGTTCTTTCCCTTAATCCCTTACTTTTCTTTTTCTTTCTTTCTTTTTCTTTCTTTCTTTCTTTCTTTCT
>NW_027397074.1:7730598-7812728 GCF_003265705.2 Callorhinus ursinus | reverse complement strand
TCCTTCCTTCCTTCCTTCCTTCCTTCCTTCCTTCTTTCCTTCCTTCCTTCTTTTCTTTCTCATCTATAATTAAAATAGAACTGTAGAGTGGGAAAGAGACTGATTTTGGAAATTAATTGGAATAATAAGAAAATTGGGCAAGGTCCTAATTATCATTTTCCTTCAGTAATTTTCTTTCTTATAATATTAAATGCATTTAAATTCTGTATTCCCAAAATATCTTTGAAAGACTAAAATAAATTCTATGCTTGTTTAAGGATCCATCTAGAAGGCAGAGTGTATGAGAACAAAAACCTGATATTCTAACAAACTGTTGCATCATTACAAATAATCTTGACAATATATTTGCAGATCTCTGGATTAATGTTAATACTGAGCTGAACAAATTCCTCAGAACTCCAGCTTTTAAGCACTATGTACACCCTCTAGAAACATGCCAATTTTTCTCTTTTTAATTTCGCTACATGACTCCCCACACTTCTGCAATGGTCTCATTTTAGGTCTCATTTGAGCTACTAGGAGTGTGAATCCTAAAAATGCCTACTATGTGGTCTTAATTTAAAGTCTTAGGTTTCAGCATCAGCTTCTATAGCTTAAACATGAGAGAAGGAAATAAAATTGACTGAATGCCTGTTGTATGCCAGGAACTATGCTAGACCATGCATCCTCAGTCTTAGCCCTTAAACAACAGCCCTGTGAGGTAAGTGAGTATTTTTTCATTTCACAGATGAGGAAACAGACTCTGAGGGTAAGTACCTAGCCCAAGGTCACAGAGCAGGTAATGATGGAGTTAGGATAACAACTCAATATTATTGACTCTAAAGCTCATTCTATTTCCCCAAACACCAAGGGGGAAAGAATAAAATTTTCAGTGAGTGCCATAAGCAGAAACATGTAATAGTCTTTATGAAAATGATCAGTAGACTGTAGCAGTTAGGAACATAGATTATGGGTCCATGCTTTCTGGGTTTGATTCTTAGCACTGCTACCTTTAAACTATGTGACCTAGAGCAAGTTAGTCAACTTGTCGGGACTCAGTTTTCTTATAAGTACAATGAGGATAAAGATAGCAGCTATCACATAGTGCTGTGAGGATTAAATAACCAGGCTTTGACACATAATAATGCTAGCTGTCGTTGTTGCTGTTGTTGTTACTAACTTCAACTAGAAGAGACTTCAGAGTTTATCTTATTTAACCTCTTCTTTTTCTAAGTAAGAGGCTGAGATTCAGAGAAGCGGAATGACTTGCTCAGGGTCACAGAGCAACACAGAAACAGCCCTCAGTTTCCCTAACAACTTCCAATCTAGTGTGTTATCCTCGTAAACAAAAACAACATCCAGGAGGTAATGAATGCTGATGCTATATTTAGAATTTATTTGTATTATTTAATGAATCCCTAAGCCTTTTCTTCAATATGCCTATTCCTACTGAGAAATAACATCACCTAATTGTAAATTCTTATGGATATTGATGAAAGGGATGAATCAACAAATTATGAACATACTGTTACATTTTATAAGCCCATAAAATTTAAGAACATCGCCTTTTATGTGCAAATAAAATATACAGAAATGGTGAATGAAAAATGATGGTAAAAATTACTTAAATGTGAGCGGTGTCTTTTTTTTAAGCTAAAGAATTTAAGGCTTCTTGAATATTTGTCAAAATTAATGATGTGGAATAGAGTTGTTACTCTCTCCTGTTGTCTTAAATAGGTTGACTTCCTCTGTGTTGCACACTTTGTTCTAAAAGTGAAAGGAGCGCATTGATTAATGCACATATATTTTATGTTGTTAAAGTTTCAAAAATGATAAAACTCAGTTTCACAACAGATTAGAAATGTTCTCCTTCTTCTGGAAAAAAAATAATTAACTACATAAATACAAAAATCAGAAGTGGCTATAAATGATGAATGCTACACTTTTTCTGTAAAGTTGTTTTTCTCTGATGGTAGAAAAAGCAGAAAACTTTTTGATTTGTATAAATTTAGAAGAAAATAGTTTCTGGACTTCCTTTTAAATTTATATTCAGCATACAAATTACTGAACACTTATTTATTATATGTAGGGCAATATGCTAGTTGCTGGAGACATTGAAATTAATAAGACATAATTTTTTTGACCAATAAGGACATTCTGAAGAGTAAGTATATATATGTTTTTGGTCTAGCATGTTGCTTATTTACCAACACAAACTGAGATTATCAAATAGCATTGAATAATTTGGTTAATAAATACAGTAGAATTGAGACCATGTCAGAGCATATGTATAAATTAAATGGTCTCCCCTTATTACCATACTCTAATTACATTAAATACTATCAGAGGTACAGTTAATTTGAACTTCAAAAGCCGTTATAATTTCTTTTATTTGTAGAGTTAAGCTAGAAGAGCTGTAATACATTTAAACAGCCTGTACAAGATTACTTAAATAATGGCATTTTGCTTTGGGGCAAATAAATAAAACATTTCCAGAAAATGCCAGTAATCTCTTAATTAGGCATCATTCACAGATTGTGAAAATTCTTATTTTTTCCATTAATAAGATTGTATCTCATTTGCCTATTTATTTTTACCAAGTATACATCTTAATATTCTTGGCCTTATATTTTTATAATAGAGTAAAAGATGTGCCAAATAGCACAACTTTTAACCAGATTTTACAGTGCAATTTTTCACTGATAATTTCTTCTTTTTTTTAAGATTTTATTTATTTATTTGAGAGAGAAAGTGAGCAAGAGAAAGAGAGCACAAGCCAGGGGAGAGGCAGAGGGAGAGAAAGAGAAGCAGGCTCCCCACTGAGCAGGGAGCCCGATGTGGGGCTCGATCCCAGGACCCCAAGATCATGACCTGAGCCAAAGGCAGACGCTTAACGACTGAGCCACCTAGGCGCTCTCACTGATAATTTCTAAGGATAATCTTGTTATCAGGGGATGATGTATAGAGTGATGCTAACTGGTATTGAAACTCTTAAATAATATAGCACTAATATTTTTACTTAACGTTTTTCTAAGATAAAACTCTGAGACGGTTTATCTTAGTATTAAGGTATATATCCATACAAAGATATATATGAAATATTTCCAAATAAAAACTATACTCAGATCTTGTCCATGCTTTCATTATTCATATTTCTCAGACTTTGCAGTGGAAGTCTACCAAAGGTATAAATAGGGTGTGGCTTTAAGGAATCCATTCAACATTATGCAGGTTAAAGTTAAAGGGAAAATCAGGTCTTCCAAGTGGGAAGACTGGTTAGTTGGAAGTGCAGGAACACAGCTCAAGGAAGAGATATAAAGTAGAAGAGACCAGAAAGGAAGACCAGAGCTCTGAGGGGAGAGGTAATCCATGTGCAAGGTAGTCTTGTTGAAAAGCTAGGAGGAGAGGTGCCTGAGTGGCATAGTTGGTTAGGTGTGGTTTCCGCTCAGGTCATGATTAGGGTGGCATTGGGCTCTGCGCTCAGTGAGGAGTCCCTCTGCCTCTCATCCACCTCTCAAATTTATAAATAAATCTTAAAAAAGAAAGATCTAAGAGGAGAAATTGATCACTTAGTGGCAGTGGAGCTGTGGAGATAAGAAATTGCTTTAGAGATGATCCCCAGTGTAGCAGAAGTGAACAAAGATAGCACAGAGTCGCTGGGTTATGGAAAAATGGAGAGGTTTGAGGCTGGGGTAATTAAGGCAGGATTGAGTAGGGGAAAATGAAAATGTTTAATGTTGATCACATATCAAACAATTTGATAAAATTATAAAGAATTAAATGTGATAGATTTGACAGAAAAGTCAGATCATGGTTTTAATTTTGTGTGCTATATTTTTCTGTAAGATGTTTATAGATAGAAGGACATTCCATTATTCATTATTCCAAAGAACAAACATTTATGGAAGGGATTCTCTGTAAGATAAAACATCATTTAATCCATGTTAGGGCAAAATGAAAACAATAAAGATTAAGAAGCTTTCAATTTAACATAAGAAAGCTGAGGACTACTGGGGTCAAGAACTGATGGAATCATGGCCCCATACAATGAAATGACACCATTCACAGAGAATCGGGGAACCAGTGACTCAGATGTTAAGGAGATCTGGAGTCTCTATGCTCGTATAAGTTCTACTATAACAATGTATTTGTATTACTTTCACAGATGTGGATGCACTAAATGGTAACTGATTACATAGGAGACATCCTTGCCTTCAAGGAAGAGTTGGGAAATTCACTCGCACACAATGTTCTTGCAAGTCAGTGTGTATTTGTGTAAACCAAGAGCTCTGTGAAAACAAATAGAGCTCATTTCTGTCTGTGGAGACCATGTAAAGTGTGAGTAAAGATTTGACATGGTATCCTGGCCTTAGAAATAGTAAGTGCTCCAACAATAAAAAACTGGGGAAGGACCACAAGCCCAGGAGTGTAGATGGTTTTGCAAACCATGCAATGCATAGACAACTAGAAACACAGACTTTGTTTAGAGGATTAGTGGAGGAGGAAGCTGGAAAAAGATTATGTGCAGACTGCAGAGGGACTCGAGTGCCTGGAAGAGGGTTGATGCTTTAATAGGGCAGCAGGACTGAGCAGAAGAAAGCAGAATCAAAGGGATGTTTATGAAGATTTCTCTCATGACAGGTCTATATGGAGGAGCAGGAAAAACTTATGGTAAAGTGTTATCTTAAATTGTGTACTCTGAAGATGAAATCTCGAGTAGACTGATTTTTCTGAGGGGTGCAATGTTTGTAAGAAATTATATATATATTTACAAAGACGATTGTGAAGTAAAGCTACTTGTTTAATAAGTGATTCCCTAATGAGATGAGAAAGGTAGGAAGGAAGTACTTTGAGGGAGAACATGAGGAAATGAAAAAAAAATGATGGTTTTTTTACTTGCTAATTAGGACAGAATGACAACTTCAGAAAAATCACAGTGGTAAATATTAGTACTCTCTCAAGGAGGATGGACTCTTATCCATCTCATCCAATTTAGGAATTGTCTATTCTTCCTTTGAATTTGACTAGTTAAACGTAAGAATAATTTTAAAAAGAGAACAATGTAGAAATGGTTTACCATGAGCACTCTAATAATGAAAATCATTGCCAAATCATTTGGTAATATTCTTACATTTTTCCACACCTCTTCACATTTGGCAATTTTCTATGCAATAGTGGAAATAATGGATAAGAGTAATTTTCTTGGTTGGGATATATAACTGATCCCAAATGAATGAAAATCTTGAAGCCATCATACTTAAGATGTTAGTTATGTCTGTTACTGTTATGCAGAATCTTTAGAACCAGGAAACAATTGAAAATCAAAGATTTATTTTTAATGTAGACTCATTCTTCTTTTTCAGAATTCTTAGGTTTTTTTTTTTTTTTTTTAAATACATCCAAGAGGGGCGCCCGGGTGACTCAGTCGTTAAGCATCTGCCTTCAGCTCAGGTCATAATCCGAGGGTCCTGGGAATGAGTCCCACATCAGGCTCCCTGCTCAGAGGGAAGCCTGCTTCTCCCTCTCCCACTCCCCAGCTTGTGTTCCTGCTCTCGCTATCTCTCTCTGTCAAATAAATAAATAAAAATCTTAAAAAAAAAATACATCCAAGAACCAAGCATTATGAAATTTCTCAATTCTTGAACTTAGCAAATAGAGTTAATAGCATTTTTTAAATGCCTCCAGAGAATATCAAAACCCAGGCTCTAAGACCTGGTCTCTTTTCTTCTAGTGTTGATACGTGTATTAATTTTCAAGGGCTGCAGTAACAAACTACCATAAACTGAATGGCTTGAACAACAAAAATTTATTGGCTCACAGTTCTAGAGGTTAAAGTCCAAGATCAAAATGTTGGTAGAGTTGGTTCCTTTGGAGGGCTATGAGTGAGAATCTCTGCCATACCTCTTATCTTCTGGTGGTTTCCTGGCAATCTTTGGCATTATTGGCTTATACCTTTATCTCTGTCTTCATTTTCACATGGCATTGTCCCCATGTATATGTGTGTGGTCACATTTCCCTTTTTAAAAAAGACACCAGTCATAGTGGTGGGTTGGGGCACACCCTGGTCATTATGGCCTCATCTTAACTAAGTACATCAGCAATGACCCTATTTCTAAATAAAGTCACATTCTAAGGTGCTAGGGGTTAGGACTTCAACATATAGTTTCAACCCATAACACAATTCGACCCATAACAATATGTAATAAGAGATGATTATGAACATTGTGAGAGTTATCTTATAGATCATCTACTCACTTGAGGCCTCCTGTCTCTTATAGTTATTTAGAGAAATTACAGATGCAGAGGCAGGTTTTATCAGAAGAGGGATTGTTTTCCATATGTACCTAAGTTTTCCCTGTGGGAATCATCCTTTCAATGACTCCCTTAACATCAACACTTACCCTAGCCTCAATTCTCTAGCATACTCTATCGGAGTCACTTTAGAAAAATATCACTTTTATATTACTCTTTCCTCAGTAACTTTCAGTGGCTCCCTGCTAAATATACAGTAAAGTGCAAGCTCTAAAACATGCCATTTACATCTTTGACCCACCAGAGCATACCTATCATTTACTCTTCTCAGCTTCTAATGTATAATAAACCCAATGTTCCAGTCAAACTCAACTTCCCACCATTTTCTGAACAAACCAAAATTTTATTTCTGCATTCTTGTTCATGCCTATTTTTTAAACACTTTTTCTTTTACTTATCGTACAAGTCTGGCTGAAATCCTATCTTCTCTGTGACAGAGTCACTATGCATGAGTTGTGCTTGCCTCTCTTTCCTATAGCATTCACCGCCTATGAGTCATTTGGAACTAATTTTTGTGTTGCCATTTTTTTTCTTCATATGTTTATGTCTTATTTGTCATATTGCCCCAGCCAGCTTATAAACATCTGGGGAGCAATATAATCTGTTTTGTTATTCATAGAGTAGTACAGGTCCCCAAACACTATTGATACAGGTAGGACTGATTTATTGTTCATTTCCTTACCAGTGGAGTATACAGTGGTTGTGTTATTGTTTCACTTTAATTTGTTGTGCACCCACAGTTATTTGCTACATCCCCAGTTCACAGAGTTCCACATTATCTCTTATATAATTAGGAGTCAAGGGATTTGGATCCATCCCATTGAACTAGTTTAATTTGTTTAGTCCTCAGAGTTTTAGTTACCTTATCTATAAATTCAAGAAGTAATATTAATTTAGTCCTAAAGTTACTCTCAGACCTAAGATTCTATAATATAGGAGTCTATACATTATGTCATACATAATGAAATCTCTATATAAAGCTAATTGAACATAAGTTTTTATGCAGATATATAGATGGATGGATTGATGGAATTTGTGTTACTGTTTTTGTTTGTTTTTCTGTCAGTGCTGACCAACAGTTTAGTGGTCCTCAATTATTTGATTTTATAATCCATACTCTGGCCACATTGAAAATAGTCTTGAAGTGACCTATTAAAATTAAAGACTAATTAAAAGAGAATTTTTCTAATGATGTATAAAAAAACTACTAGTAGTGATTAGCTACAGGGAGCAAAGATTGGGGAAATGAGGGACAATGGACTTTTTCACTTTAAGCTTTTTAAGAGTATATACTAATTTCATAATTAACAAAAAAGAATAATCCGGCAGTTTGGGGGCCATTGTCATTTTTTAAAGAAAGGACATCAGGCTGGTGAGTATTAATACTAAAAAAGTACAAATGTTTCCTCCCTCGTTCATATGCATTCTTAGAAGTGTTTGTGGAGGATGACAATAGGTTTATTGGTGTTCAAGGGTATCATAACATTCAAAGTGCTTCTTCATGATTCTTAGTAAGAAACTAATGTTTTGAAGATGGAAGGAAAGTAAAATAAACCAGCAAAAAAAGATTAGCAAAACGGTAGTGGTACTAGAATATGATTCTAGATTTTCTGGAAACCTAGACCAAAAAGAATTATCTTAAGCTGTATCCTTTTCATTGTGTGATAGAAAAATAGCATGGAAGTAAATCTACAGAGAAAAACTGTCCTAGCATTGACTGAGGATAAAATCCATTTTCTTGTGTCTTTTATAAGGGGTCTTGGGGCACAGAATAGAGCATGCCTTCAACTGTAATTTTGTAAAAGATAAACTTTGTTTCAATGAACATTTATTTTATTGAGGATGTAATAGTGCTAAGAGAATAATACTCTATTTAACACAGGGAAGTTATTCCTGCATAGAATAGAAAACAAAGCCCAGGGCTTTTGCTTTCTGATGATCCAGTGTTTAACTGGAAGAATTAAAATTTCGGGGTCATTAATGTATCCAGTTGCCTTGCAGCTTCTTTAAATACATCATTATAAGATAAGCAAGGCATGTGAGACTGGCAGAGGGGGAGCCTCATAGTAGGTATGCTTTCTGTGTGGATTTCCCAGGGTGAATTAGGGAATTTATTGCAGTAAGAATGTACCAGAAAGGCAGTGAACAAGCCAGGAAGAATGATTTAACTAGTTAGGTAGCGGAAGTAAGTGGGGCTGAAGCTGAAAAGCAGAACTGTGGTCCCCAGGGCCAGGATAGCAAGGGTTTGGGTATAAGAAGTTATCCGGCTTTTGGCTTTCGGCTCGGGGAGGCAAAGGTGCAACTTTATTCGGTCGTCCCGAATCTGGGTTCATCCGACACCAGCCACCTCCGCCATGCTGCCTAAGTTCAACCCCAAGGAGATCAAAGTCGTGTACCTGAGGTGCACTGGTGGCGAAGTCGGTGCCACATCTGCCCTGGCCCCGAAGATCGGCCCGCTGGGTCTGTCTCCAAAAAAGCTTGGTGATGACATCACCAAGGCAACCGGTGATTGGAAAGGTCTAAGGATTACGGTGAAACTGACCATTCAGAACAGACAGGCCCTGATTGAAGTGGTACCTTCTGCCTCTGCCCTGATTATCAAAACCCTCAAGGAACCACCAAGAGACAAAAAGAAGCAGAAAAACATTAAGCACAGTGGAAATATCAGTTTTGATGAGATTGTCAATATTGCCCGACAGATGCGACACCGATCTTTAGCCAGAGAACTGTCTGGAATCATTAAAGAAATCCTGGAGACTGCCCTGTCTATGGGCTGCTGTGTTGACGGCTGACACCCTCATGACATCATAGATGACATCAACAGTGGTGCAGTGGAATGCCCAGCTAGTTAACTACAAAGGAAAATGTTTCAATAAAGGATCATTTGACAACCAGTGGGGGGGAAAAAAAAGAAGTTATCCAGTTCCCTCTTCTACAGGGAGACAATGCACGGTGCTAGCACTTGCCTAAATGTTGGGGGAGAAGTTAAGGCACCCATTGAAAGTTGACATTCCTCTAACCTTTTGGAAATTTGACTGAATAGTTCAAACCATTGGAATTTTTGGAAATTCAGGTTGTGATCTTAACTAGTCTAGGTATAAACTAGACTGGCTAACTTAACTAGCTCCCCAACTTGGTCCTCATGAACTAGGCTCTTTTGGCCACCACAGATAACTGCACAGTACTCTTATCCAGGAGTACTGATTTTTATGACTCATCACCTTTCCAAGGTAGGGCATTTCCATAAGCAGGAAAATGCTCACCTCCTTTTCTTTTTGTTGGTGAGGGCCTGCTTACACCAGCTTCTGAAGGATAGTGCAGGAATTGAATATTTCTTCACTCATGTTCTTCCATCATCTTCTCCAATAAATAATCAATCTAAGAAGTACAACCTCTTAAAAGTTTTATTTTGTTTATAATCACAATTTATTATTTCTACCAATGTCAATGTGGAGAGTGAAGGAACCTGACATTTATTAGCCTTCTCTTATAAGTCAGATGGTCTGCTACTGACACCATAGTCTAGATACTTTAAATAAAGACTCAGAGAAGTTCAATAACTTGTTCACAATCCTATGCTCAGAACTAGAGTTAAATCCAGGTCTATTTCACACCAAAACATTTATTTCCCTTTGTATATTCCTTCACAATGGGAAAATTTAAATTAGTTTTTTCTTATCCTATATCTACTTTGGACATTTCTCTGGCTCAGTGCCTACAAGGTAAGTGCTATGTACCCAAACTTACCTTTCATGTAACTCTAGACTTAAGGATCTTTTCACTAGAGTCCTATGTGGTCAAATGCAGACAAATTGTAAAGTTCACTGGATATGGTTGGAAAATAGTATTTATAATGGGCTTAAGTTCATACTGATTAACATTTGTCTCACGCACTATGTTTTGATTTTCCAAGGATGACTCTCTACAAGAGCTCCCATAATGTGCAAAATACCTAAGGGATTCTCTAGCATCCAGGACTAATGCTGATCCCTTTCTTGAGATCTTAGGTAAATGGTCATCCTAGATATGCAAGCCTAGATCGGAGTTGAAGATAAATTAATGGAATATTGAATTGTAAATCCTGGAAATTCTGGACCTTTACACACGGACACACACACACACACACACACACACACACACACACACACACCCTTCCACCACCATACACACACTTACAGAGGAAATTAGGTGCATAAAACCTTCTCTGGGAAAATTTAATACTTTCAATAGATAAATATTAAGGAAAAAACTGGCAAACCATTGATACAAAAATATTAGAAAAAAGTGTAAAAGAGAGCAACAAATTTGTCAATAAATGAAGAAGACTTATATCAAAAATATTCCGAAAGAGCATATATGAAAGTTGTGATCTAAAATTTTACTATTAATATCATGATTTCCAATACAATATTGAAGGTAAAGAACAAAGTTGATGGACTGATACTACCTGATTTTAAGATCTACTGTAAAGTTACAGTAATCAAGACAATGTCGTATTGGGAAAAAAAAAGAAATAGACAGATAAAGGGAACAGAACAGAGTCCAGAAATAGACCTCCATATATATAGTCAACTAGTATTTGACAAAGAAGCAAAAAAGCAATGACAGTACAATGGAACAAAGATATCTCTTCAAAACATGGTGCTGCACAACTGGGCATTCATATGCATATAGACAACAACCTTACACCCTTCACAAATATTAACTCAAAATGGGTCACAGACCTAAATGTAAAACACAAAACTGTAAAACTCTAGAAGGTAACCCAGGAGAAAACAAATGACCTTGGGTATGGCGATCCTTTTTTTTTTTATTAAGCTTTTATTTATTTAAGTAATCTCTACACCCAACATGGGGCTCAAACTCATGACCCTGAGATCAAGAGTCACATGCTCCTCAGACTGAGCCAGCCAGGTGCCCCAGTGCCTTTTTGCATACAGCACCAAAGGCATAGTCTGTGAAAAAATAATAAGCTGGACTTCATTAAAATTAAAAATTGTGAAAGACAATGCCAAGAGAATTAGAAGATGAGCGTCAGAATGGGAGAAAATATTTGCAAAAGATATATCTGATAGAGGACTGTTATCCAAAATATACAAGAACTTTTAAAATCCAACAAAAAGAAAATAAACAACCCAACTTAAAAATAGACCAAATAGCTTAACAGACATCTCACTAAAGAAGGTATACAGAAGGCATGGGGCACCTGGGTGGCTCAGTTGTTAAGTAGCTGCCTTCGGCTCAGGTCATGATCCCAGGGTC
Organism: Callorhinus ursinus; assembly: GCF_003265705.2. Taxonomy (NCBI): domain Eukaryota; kingdom Metazoa; phylum Chordata; class Mammalia; order Carnivora; family Otariidae; genus Callorhinus; species Callorhinus ursinus. The sequence goes on along the minus strand of NW_027397074.1, from coordinate 7,801,175 downwards.
CTGGAATCGAGCCCCGCATTGGGCTCCCGGCTCGGCAGGAAGCCTGCTTCTCCCTCTCCCAGTCCCCCTGCTTGTGTTTCCTCTTCTGCTGTGTCTCTCTCTGTCAAATAAATAAAAAATAAAATCTTAAAAAAAAAGTATACAGAAGGCAAATAAACATAAAAAACTGCCCCACATCATATGTCCTCAGAGAAATACAAATTAAAATAGCAATGCTATACTACTACACACTTACTAGAATGGTCAAAATTGGGAACACTAAGGACACCAAATGCTGGTGGGGATGTGGAAGACTCCAAGCCTCATTCACCACTGTGGGAATGAAAAATAGTATAGCCACTTTGGAAGGCAGTCTTATAGTTTCTCATAAAACAAAATATACTCTTACTAAATGATCCAGCAACCATGCCCCTTGGTTTTTACCAAAAAGAGTTGAAAACTTATGTTTGCATAAAAAAACTGTACATGGATGTTTATAATGGCATTATTTATAATTCTCAAAATTTGGGGAAAAACTGAGATGTCCTTTAGTAGGTGAATGGATAAGATAAACTGTGCTATATCCAGACAATGGAATATTATTCAGTGCTAAAAAGAAATGAGCTGTGAGAGCATAAAAATACATGGAGGAAATTTAAGTGCATATTACTAAGGGAAGCCAATCTGAAAGGCTACATACTATAATGATGGATATATGTCATTATACCTTTGTCCAATCCCACAGAATGTACAACAGCAAGAGTGAACTTTAAGGTGAACTATGGACTCAGGATGATTACAATGTGCCAATGTAGGTATGCTTGCTTAAAAAAAAGTATAATTCTGATGTGTGATGTTGATAGTAAGAGAGGCTGTGTAGGTGTGGGGTCAGGGAGTACATGGAAATCTCTATACCTTACTTGCAACATTATTGTAAACCTAAAGCTTCTCTAAAACATGGAGTCTTTAAATTTTCTTACAAAATAAAGTTTTTACTTCTATGAACATGAATCATAAATACAAGAACTCAAGTAGAGATAATGAGACAGTGGGAGGAAATTTAGTGTTAATTGGCAGATTTTAGTGATGAGGAAGAAACAAATCAAAACTATTCCCAAAATACAAAAGAATCAGAAGGACCAGACATGAGGATAGACACTGTGGAAACACAACAAGGAAACAGAGGATATCCGTGAGAAGATACAAGAGTAAAATAAAAATGGAAGATGAGAAGAATTAAAGAGAAAATGGTAAGTGTATAAAACAGACAAGAAAGACCTTATGTATGCATAATTGGAGTTTCTGAAGAAGAAAACCAACAACAATGAAACAGAACAAATACTTGAAGATATAACTTGAAGGAAGAAAGTTGTGAAAAGAAAAGAATACCTGAATCTATTTATTGAAAGGATATGTCATATACCAATGAGAATTGACCCCAGTCAACACTGAGACATATCCTTCTGCTATTTACCCAAGGTATATGTCCTCAAGACATATCCTAGTATATTTATTAGCCTTTGATGATACAGAAAGCATCTTTTAAGTAGCGGGTAAATGACCACATTATTTACAAGAGGGAAAAAAATCACACCTGCCTTAGATTTCTCCTCCGTGATATTCAAGACTAAAACTGAATGGACCAAAAACCTCTGAGATAACTGAGAAAAGAAAGGATTTCATGTTCAGCCATTTTTTTTTATTTTTTAAAGATATTTTTATTATGTATAAAGGCCAAAAAGTTATTGAATGTGCCACAACTCAAGAAATACTGCTCACCTACAAGAGGCTGAGCTTCAGCCAATCGAGGGATAACACAGAAAAATTTAGCAAAATGACTGGTGGTAAGCATTTAATATGTTGAACGGAACTAAGACTAAAAGAAATATGTGACTTGATAACAAAACAGAACATAAATTTTATATGCCTTGATAATTTAAAATGACACTAAACTAACTAAAATTGGGAGAGTAGGGGAAAGAATATGTTGGCACTTTTTTTACAAAACTAAACATGTAGGTATCATACCTAGAATACCACAGGTACAGTGTTTACTGATTATCTCATCTGTAATAGTGTGGAGACAAAGGATATTGTTTAAAGCTGAAAAATCAAGTAACAGAACTATAACTTGGTATGGTTATATAACTTAACAGTAGAAAAATGGTGATAAACATCGTCTTAAAATGCACACACAGTTTTCGAATAGCTAAAATTAGAAATGCTGAACAACTTGTAATAGTAACATTGATTTTTTTAAAACTGGGCAGGTAGAAAGTGAATAGTCCTTTAGATGAAATAATGAGGTAAACATAATATTTTTGTCCAAAAAAGAAACTCTTAAGATAGTGTATGTCAAAACATAACCATGAAATATTACTGTTGTTCCCTGTACTTACTTTAATGCATGGAATCATGGTTAAATTGAAGGCTATAAACCTAAAGAAAATAATAAATAGTACAATGTCTGTTGACTTTGGTTGGTCAGTACATGTTTGAGGGTTGTACAATCAGAGTTTCTCTTACTTCGTTCTGAATGCTTCTGAAGAGTCAAAAGAGCATTGTCCCTTAGCAAAAAATGGGAGTACCCCCGTGGGTTGACAGAGAAGTCCCCTCTCTCAAGAAACAACTATGTGACTCTCCCATCATTTAAGTTGGTTTGGAGGAGACCTTCTTCCTCTTTGATCTCAAGGGAGCAAAAATACATTACAACATTTAACGTGGAATGTGATATATATAAGGTCCCAAACGCTTCTGAGAATTTGAAGGAAGTTATAGGACCTTTCTCCAGGAAATGCACATGTCACATTTTACCTATCATGGAGCAGAACCCCTGAAGCTTATCCAAAGAAATCCTGAGACGAACCATGAGAGACTACGGACTCTGAGAAACAAACTGAGGGCTCTAGAGGGGAGGGAGGTGGGGGGATGGGTTAGCCTGGTGATGGGTATTAAAGAGACCACGTATTGAATGGAGCACTCGGTGTTATATGCAAACAATGAATCATGGAACACTACATTAAAAACTAATGATGTGATATATGGTGATTAACATAACAATAAAAAATAAAATAAAATAATAAAAAATAAATAAATAGAGTCCCCAGGTTAAAGACCCTGGTTTAAAAAGTTTTCTGGACCTAGGCCAGAGTCTCTACTGTTGATCTTTCTGGTCAGAACCGCAGGTGTTACAATATACTCTGATACTAGGAAGGTAGCTAAAACAGCATTTATAGCCCATCTAAGCCATCTCTTTTACTTACGCTGAAGTGCAGGAGTGGCAGTTCTCAAAGGGAGCAAAAATGGACTCCAGACCACTCATATCAGAGTGAAGGTTGTTAAAAAGGGAGGTTTGTTTGTTTTTAAATCACACACTAAGACTAGAGGAGGCAAAAGCAACTTCAGGATCAGAGCTGGGCCCCCTGTTTCTCTCAACTCCATATTGAGCAGCAACAACTAAGTAGCCCCAGCCTGATTCCCACTGACCTCTAAAAAAGAAGCATTCCAGGGCTATAGCAATGGGTTGCCAAGGGGAATAATTAATCATTATGACTCCAAAATGGTTTTTTTTCCTATTTTAAAATACTAACATTAGAGAACAGTTACCATATGTCAAACCTACAGGTAGACACTATCGTAAAGGAAAGTTTTATATTCATTGCAGTGCAGTCATCACTTGTCCTAAAAATAGTAGGAAGATGTTACCGGGTCACTAGCTTCAATTCTTGCATGCACCTCAGCATGGTGATGCTGCTGAAGTAAGCACACCTGGGATGTCTGACTAGTAGGTATGCACCACATTGCAATTAAGGGTTTAATTACCGGCATGGCAAGTAGGCAGGACCGAACCTTGTATTCCATCTTTTAGCCCAAGATTAGAATATGCTTTATGAATGAGCGTTGTCCTACATGGTTTTCTCTATGGACATTGTGGTTCAGTTTGAAGGGCACAGACTGCTTTTGCCCAGCAGATCTTCACTATTGGGCTCTTTCAAGAAGAGGTGATAATGGGTACTCAAGGTAAATGTATATCAAGCTTTACAGATTAAAGTCACCACTTTAATTGCATCAAGAAAGACTGATAATCTTGATTTCAAATATGAACCAACTCCTGAGATTACTTCATTCAAGCCTGTATGCATTTCATTCTGTAGTGCTAGCTTAGGCTGTAGCCTTTTTTCTTTGCAATTTTCTTTATCTTCACGTGAAGTGAAACTCTGGACATGTATAGGAGTGCGCTCAAAATATTTAATTTGGTATTCTGCACCCTGCAGGGCCAATGCAGCCAAGTCTCGTATGCTCCAATTTGTTATTGCACTTCTACAGAATTTACAATGCGTTTTACAGTGGAATGCACAATATAAAATGCTCTCAATTTCATTCATCTTTTAAGGAATAAAGATCATTTGAAAATTCTATAAATTCAAAGACTCCAGAAACTAAATGGACTTTTGGTATTTCCCTAATAAAGGTTTTAAATACTTGGAAAAAATAAATAGGTTTTTATTTGTTTTCAATTTTAGATTTAATTATTAAAAATCATTGTGCGCATAAAAAATCAAATATACCATTAACTCTTTCATCTTAACACACTATTTAAAATTTTTTCATTCTTCTGTTTTGGAGTACATACTTTATAAATGAAATACTGGGAAGCTCCTTTTTAATTATTCATAGTTTGTTTTTACTTTCAGATTGGTCATTCTTTAAACTTTAAAAATTATAATATTTAACTAATCCCATATTGTTAGATGGTTAGTTTTTTAAATAACTCTACCCATAGACAATTTATAACACTATACGATATACTTGTTTTCAGAATTTGGAATTTGAATTTGGATAGATTAAGCCTCAAATCTTGGCAAAGCTGTTTATAGCTATGTGACTTTGGGGGATGTTATTTAACCTCCCTGAACCTCCGTTTACCCATGTTTTAAATGGATACAAAATGATGCCTTTCTGATAGATCTATCCTGAGAATTAAATGAGATAATCTATGTAAACTAACAAACAAATGCTCAATAATTGTTAGCTAGCTATTATTCTATATAATCTTTTTTGCTCTTCTGAATTATTGAGTTGATTTCTCAAGAATGGGAATATTGGTTAAATGATGTGGAGACTTATTCATTTAGTCATAACATATTTGAATGTCTACTCTATGCTAAATGTTAAAACAAGGTGGTGAACAACGTGGTTTTGGAATAAGAGGTGTTTGCAGTTTGGAAGAAAAGACAGATAACCAATTTTTTAAATACCAGGGATAATTATACTTAAATACAGTAATGCAGAAGAGAAAATGGAGGGTGTTAGGGAAAAATAGAGTAAGGATATATATATATATGCCTGATTAACTTCTAAACTGTAGAATGTTTTACATTTTTAAATGATTTATGAAAGTAATGTGCCTGGTTACTCAAATCTTCATGGATTTTAGCTATTTTTTCTTTATTTCTAACTTAATAGCTGAAAAATATTACTTCCCTTTAAATTAGCATTTTGTGTGATTTTTCAATTGAAGTGTATTTATAGATTATATGATTCTGGGTTTCAGAGTTCGTCAAAAAGATTTATTCATCCATTGTCCACTCAGGTTATGATAGTGTCCTTAAGATAATACAGTTATCTCAGGATATATTTTGGGTTTTTCTTTACCTATTTCCTACATTTTTTACTATTTTTCTGGTGTTAAGTTTTGTGGTTTTTGTACTAAAGTTTTGCTATTTTGTATCACATCAATTTTGCCTTTCTTTTTTTTAAGATTGTATTTATCTATTTTAGAGAGAGAGCATGCACCAGAATGGGGAGGGGAAGGGGGGGAGGGAGAGGAAGAGGGGAAGAATCCCAAGCAGATTCTGCTCTGAGCACGGAGCCAGACATGGGACTTGATCTTGATTTCAGGAGCCCGAGATCATGGAGAGCATGATCGGAGCCAATACCAAGAGTCAGGCACTCAACCAACTGAGCCACCCAGGCTCCCCTATTTTGCCTTTCTTTTATAATTTCTTCCATTGCTTTGTTTATACCGTACATTTTCCAAGTTTTTTTTTTTTTTTTCTGCTTGACCTTAAGAGTTCTTTGACCATATCCAAAATGCTGCTGATATCACAGCAGGTATTTTTTTCTTTTCTATACATAAACCATGGTTACTGATGTTCACTCAAGCACTGTGCAAAGAAGCAAAATGCAGGTTAAAATCAGAGCCTAAATCTCTGCTCTGATAAAAATAAACTCTGCTAAAAATCATTGTAGATCTTTCCATTTGGTTAGGAGAGTGATTCATGTTGTCCGTTTTGTAAGGTCTTCAGAATATTTATAAGCATTAGAAGGGAACTTACCCCAAATTAAAAGTGACCTTCAAAAGGTACATTTATATTTATGCTGTTTTTTTTTTACAAAGATGATTCATCAATTCACAGATCAGCAATGAAAGCCAAGAAACAAATCGCTTATACTTGAGAAATTTCAATATGGATGTCAACTAATAGACTTTTTCTTAGTATTTTAAAACCACCCTTTCTGGACATATTTGAATGTTCTTAAAGCAGCCAAAGAAAATTATTTGTAATTATACATATGATACATGAATAATTTAGTTATAGTTTCAAGAATAATCTGATAAAAATGGGTAGGGCACTGCGATGTGATCCATCTTGAGGCCAGACTATGCCATCGTTGCAGTTTCCTAGTTATAGATCTTTGATGTGAAGCATCATGTGGTTGTCATTTTTAAATCTCCTGTTGAAGATTTTCAAATAAGCTCTCCGAAATTTTAGGAGTACTGTGACTAAAGACAGAGACGGTAATGGAATATTACTCTTTCCAGAAGGATACCATAGTTCTGTAAAACAGCAACCATATTCTCTGGGCATATATAGGTGTAGTTTAGTAGAGTGTCACCTGAGAGTCTGACTCAGAGGACTCTTCATATTGTGTAACAGCTGATAAAAGTACACAACCAAAGCCTTCTGCAGTACTAGATATTACCTCTAGGTGACCAAGTTGTGGAGAGAACAAGAGAACTGAGATGTCTCAGGGCAGTATCTAGTTATCACCTGATAAACTATTTCAGTATTTTAACAAACAGTTTAGCTGTACCTGGACACACAGGTGAATATATTCACCTTGGTATTACCAATGGCTTAAGTTAGGCTACGCTGTCCTCAAAGTTTATCATGACACAAGATCAGCAACAGTTACTCTGGTTTTATCATGATACTCTTACACTGGGACAAAACCTAAAATCAGTATATCTGAAGAACTGGAGTCAAGAGGGGAAATTCTCCCGTCTCTAATTGTAACCTTGACACATCTCTCACAGAGTGAATGTGGTGGGGAAAACAAAGTGAAGGGAACATTTATTCATTTAGCTTTTTATTTATTCATTTATCATTTATCATTTATGATTTTTATTAAGTTTTAAATTTTAATTCCAATATAGTTGACATACAGTGTTATATTAGTCTCAGGTATACAGTATAGTGATTCATCACCCAGTGCTCATCATGACAAGTGCCCTCCTTAATCCCTATCACTTATTTCACCCATCTCATCCCCTGCCTCCCCTCTGGTAACTATCAGTTTGTTCTCTATAAGTAAGAATCTGTTTCTTGTTTTGTCTCTCTTTTCTCATTTGTTCATTTGTTTTGTTTCTTAAATTCCACATAGGAGTGAAATCATAGAGTATTTGTTTTCCTCTGACTTATTTTGCTTAGTATTATACTCTCTAGCTCTATCCATGTTGTTGCAAATGACAAAATTTCACTCTTTTTACTGCTGAATAATATTCCATTGTGTGTGTGTGTGTGTGTGTGTGTGTGTGTGTATACCACATCTTCTTTATCCATTCATCTATCAGTGGACACTTGGACTGCATAGTTTGGCTATTGTAAATTATGCTATAATAAACATAGGGGTGCATATATCCATTTGAATTAGTGTTTTTGTATTTTTGGGGTAAGTACCCTGTAGTGTGATTACTGAATCATAGGGTAGTTCTATTAATTTTTTGAGGAAACTCCATACTATCTTTCAGAATGGCTGCACCAGTTTGTTGTCCCACCAACAGTTCACAAGGGTTCCTTTTTGCTCAACATCCTCACCAACATTTGTTGTTTCTTGTGTTTTTGATTTTAACCTTTCTGACAGGTATGAGGTGATATCTCATTGTAGTTTTGGTTTGCATTTCCCTAATGATGAGTGATGTTGAGCATCTTTTCATGTATCTTTTTGCCATCTGGTGTGTTTTTGGGAGAAATGTCTGTTTGTCTTCTGCCCATTTTTTAATTGCTTTATTTGTTTTTTGGTTGTTGACTTATATCAGTTCTTTATATATTTTGGAACTAACCCTTTATTGGGTATGTCATTTGCAAATGCCTTCTCCCATTCAGTAGGTTGTCTTTTACTTTTGTTGATTGTTTCCTTCACTGTGCAGAAGCTTTTTATTTTGATGTAGTCCCAATAGTTTATTTATTTATTTATTTTTCCTTTGCCCCAGGAGACACTTAGAAAAACATTGCTATAGCCAATGTTAGAGAAATGACTCCCTGTGCTCTCTTCTGGGATTTTTATGGTTTCATTTATGTCTTTATTCCATTTTGAGTATATTTTTGTGTATGGTGTAAAGAGGTGGTCCAGTTTCATTCTTTTGCATGTAGCTGTTTAGTTTCCCATTGCCATATTTTGAGGAGATGGTCTTTTTCCCATTGCATATTCTTGCCTCTTTTGTTGAAGATTTTTGACCATATAATCCTGGGCTTGTTTCTGGGCTTTCTGTCCTGTTCTATTGACATTGTATCTGTTTTGGTGCCAGTACCATACTGTTTTGATTACTACAGGTTTATAGTATAACCTGAAACCTGGAATTGTGATACCTCCAGCTTTGTTTTTCTTTTTCAAAATTGTTTTGGCTCTTTGGGGTTTTTTGTGGTCCCATATGAATTTTACAATTATTTGTTCTGGTTCCGCGAAAAATGCTGTTGGTATTTTGATAGGGATTGCATTAAATCAGCAGATTGCTCTGGGTAATATGGACATCCTAACAACATATGTTCTTTGAATCATGAGCATGGGCTATCTTCCCATTTGTTTGTGTCATCTTCAATGTCTTTCCTCAGTGTTTTATAATTTTCAGAGTACAGGTCTTTCACCCCCTTGGTTAAGTTTATTCCTAGGTATTTTATTATTTTTGGTACAATTGTAAATGGGGTAACTTTCTTAATTTCTGTTTCTATTGCTTCATTATTGGTGTGTATAAATGCAATAGATTTCTGTACATCAATTTTGTATCCTGAGACCTTACTGAATTCATTTATCAGTTCTAGTAGGTTTTGGTGGCATCTTTAGGGCTTTCTATATATAGTATCATGCCATCTACAGATAATGAAAGATTTACTTCTTCCTTACTGATTTGAATGCCTCTTATTCCTTTTTGTTATCTGATTGCTGTGGCTAGGACTTCCAGTACTATGTTGAATAAAAGTGGTGAGAGTGGACATCTTTGACTTGTTCCTGATCTTATAGGAAAAGCTCTCAATGTTTCCCCATTGAGTATGATGTGAGTAGTGGGTTTTTCTCATATGGCCTTTATCATGTTGAGGTATGTTCCCTCTAAACCCATTTTGTGGAGGGTTTTTATCATGAATGGATGTTGTACTTTGTAATATGCTTTTTCTACATCTATTGAAATGAACATGTGGTTTTTATACTTTCTCTTACTGATGTGATGTATCACATTGATTGACTTATGAATATTGAACCACCCTTGCATCCCAGGGATAAATCCCACTTGATTGTGGTGAATGATTTTTTAAATGTATTGTTGGAATCCATTTGCTATATTTTGTTGAGGACTTTTGTCTCTATGTTCACCAGATATATTGGCCTGTAGTTCTCTTTTTTTGTAGTGTCTTTATTTGGTTTTGATATCAGGGTAATGCATGCCCTGTTGAATGTATCTGGAAGTTTTCCTTCCTCTTCTATTTTTTGGAATAGTTTGAGAAAAATGGTTATTAACTCTTCTTTAAATGTTTGGTAGAATGCCATGTAGTCCTAGATGGGTTTCGTTTGTTGGGAGTTTTTTAATTGCTGATTCTATTTCATTGCTGGTAATCAGTCTATTAAAATTTTCTATTTCTTCCTTGTTCAATTTCAGGAGGTTATATGTTTCTAGGAATTTATCCATTTCTTCTAGGTTGTCCAATTTATTGGCATATATTTTTCATAATATTCTCTTAAATCATTTGTATCTTGGTGGTGTCAGTTGTTATTTCTCCTCTCTCATTTCTGAATCAGTTTGAGTCCTCTCTCTCTTTTCTATGGAGGGGAACAGTTATCACATTGTATATTAGCTCACCTATGAGGTCTCCCTGCCTGTAGTACAGTCTGTGGTTCATATTGTGAACTGAGAATTGAAGATCACCTGTTTCTTTCTAGTCCACTTCTGTCAGACTTTGGAGCCATTCTGAAATTTGTTTCCAAAAGAACTATTGGATTTTCTGCTGTATGATCTGCCAATAAATTATTGTCCATGCAATAGGTTGCTATATACAATTTAGACCCACCTTATAGAATGGAATGTAAAGAGCTATGTCTCCATCTGGAAACATCTCAAATCTTAAATTAACTCACTCTCAACTTCCTTAAATATGGAGTCTTTGTCTTAGAAATCTTTAATCCTAGGCTGAAATAGATAAATGGAGGTCAAAACTGGCCAAAGGTTCAGGTAGCTACTTTTACAGAGTAGCTTTCTCTATGAGAATAATACTTTTAATTCATTTGGTTCTTGTGTTGGGTGATAAAGAAATGGCTCAAAAAGTCTGGTGGATCAGAAAGTCAGGGGTTGGGAGAAAAGCTATGTTCTAAAATTATTAACATATTTATTTGTTTATACTGTTTCTCTTGTTTCTATCTCTCTTTTAAATTATATCCCAATACTTGGGGTCATTTTCCTCATCTAAACAGAGGTGCTATGGTCTTATTATTAAGAAACTAGCTGAAGGCATAGAAGTTTCAATAAAGGATTTATCTCCCTTTGCAATTTTCTGTGACCATTCATTTCAACCCTAATCTTATATTTTTTTAAATTTTAAATCGATTTTTATATATTTTCCTAGGTATTTTATAGCATTTATTCAACATTTCAGTAACCTAACATTAAGCTAAACATTTGAGAAGATACATAAGAAGTGCTTAATGCCAGCTATGATAATTAGGGAATTATTTGACAACAATAAAAATTGCATTTGAAAGCATTATTCTGTGTGAGAGACAATATAGGAAAAGTCTGAAATAAAAGATAATTAAAACTCAAAATGAGATTTTTCAGCCTGTTGGGATCTGAAATGATCATTTCTCTATTTTGCGATTCTTAACCATATCAACTGCCATTTATCAACATGTGCTAGATGCTTGGATATCCATTATCTTATGTAAAATTCACACTCCAATGAGGTTGGCAATATTAGCTCTATTTAATGGATAAGTAAATGGAACACTAAAGTTACATAAGAAGTAAGTGGCAGAACCAGAATGTGAATCCAGGTCTCCTAACTTCAAGTTCTATCCTTTGTCCAACGTCATAGCTAAGCTAACTATCAAAGTTTTTACTAGATTAGGTATGGGTGAAATGGATGGGTAGATAGGTGAGGAATTGGATAGCAAATCTATTCAGAGGGTACTAGAAAAGTATTTAAATTAAAAATAATTAAAGTCGATTACTTTAAAATTCTTAGAAGATCACATGGACTTGCTGCTATTTTTTTAAAGCTAATTATTATCTTCTACTTGAATTGTTGGAGTTATTATTTGTATTGATGTTAGTGTATTTTAACTTCATTGAAGTTGGTATACTTTAATTTCATTGTCTTTTATATTTTCATATCAAATGAAAATGTTTTGAAAATGACTCTTTTTAATAGTTAGTTACACATCCAATAAAATCACCTTAATGCCTACATGAATAATTTAAATGGATTTGAGTATCATGTTTTAAGACTCTTGTTTATTAACTCAGGGAAATAATATGCATTATTTAATAATCTTTACATACAAGTTCAGTCGAGTTTATTATATAAGAAAGGCTCAATGAATCAGTTTCCTTCTGATACCAAGTTCTAAAGTCTACCCTTGCTGGCCGCCTGGGTGGGCAGTCGGTTAAACATCCAACCCCTGATTTCAGGGTGGTGAGATGAAGCCCTGCATTGGGCTCCATGCTCAGCGTGGAATCTGCTTGAGATTCTCTCTCTCCCTATGGCTTTGCCCCTCCCCCCTGCTTGTGTGCACTCTTCTATCTTTCTCTCAAAATAAATAAATACAATCTAAAAAAATTATAATAATTAAGGGGCTCTTGGTGGCTCAGTCAGTTAAGCATCTGATCATGGTCATGATCCCAGGCTCCTGGGATTGAGTCCTCATCAGGCTCCTTGCTCAGCGGGGAGTCTGCTTCTCTCCCTCTCTCTCTTTCTCTCTGCCCTTCCCTCCTGCTTGTGTTCTCTCTTCTCTAGCTCTCTCTCTCAAATAAATAAATAAAATCTTTTTTAAAAAATGATAATTTAAAAAAAAAGACTATCTTTGCAAGTCCCACTGTGTAACTAACCTTTCACAGAATGGTTCTTGTTGTGTGGTGCCTCCTGAAAATGGGACAAGGGTGGTAATTACAGGTAACTTGGAAATATTTATAATATTCCTAATTAACTGCTTAAAAAGTAGAATAAAATTGTAATTGTAAAAGTATTTTAAATTTGTAAAGTTAGTTTGGTTTTGTAAGAGATACTGAAGCTTGAGAGATTACAAGGATTCAAAAGTATGTGTATAAAACAAACAAAACAAATGTTCTTAGTAGAACATAGACATGAACTTTATAAATGAAATACCAACCTGATTAATATATAACGAAAGAGAAATATAGGGAAATATTGCCTTTTATTTTATGATCTAACTGTGGTTTAGAAGTCAAGCTATATAAGCCTCCAAAGGGAAGCTCTTTGGGTCTAAACGGAGGGTAGATCAGAATTCAGTTTGTCTAAAAGAAGTAAAATGGACAGAAAAGTGTACCTGTACATCAAGAAAATATACATCTGCATAAAATCTATGGGTTTGGAAGCCATGTGTAACATAGTATATCAAAAGAAGAGGAGAATGGAATATAGCCTGGTCAAATGGAGAGTGTTGCTAGCTCTCAATAAATACAGATCTTAGTAAGATGTAATACAGAATAGGAATGAAAGGCTCATCTAATCAGGCATGCATTCTTATTTTCTGTGAGTATGTATTAGGTCTTTCCTATAACCATCAGGCGGTGATAAGTGTGCTTGGGGAGCATTTCAGTCTACTGGAAATGGTCTTTTAGCTCTGCTAAAAGAAAACTCTTCATGTATTATGCTCTTACTTATTAATGATTTCAAAACTATATGAGAAATAATAAATAACAAACAACTACTATCTATTGAACATCGCTTTAAACAATTGCTTAATAAAAAGTTAGAAAATAACCATGAAGAATAAATCTAAATGCTTTAAGATGGGTTGTTAGGGTGGTAGATAAAGAAAATGCTGTAGGTGAACTATGGAGTTTAAAAGGTCATTTAACGTCATTACTTGAAAAAAATGAATGCTGAATGAAGATGTGATTAAGTTGTATCTAAAGTAAATTGATTAGTAGATTGATAGGCATTAAGGGAAGTTGACAGTATTTTGGGGCTGGATGAGAGCAATAGTAACACATCACAGACCATAGGGAAAAAGGAGATTGTTTTTCAATCTGTCTACTCAATTCCAGATTTCAAAACACCAAGGAATGAAAGTGATAGAGATGTGGATTGCATCTCAATTTCAGAAAGACCATGTTAACAAGAACTGAATCTTTTTTTCCAGATTTTATTTAAATTCTAGTTAGTTAACATACAGTGCAATATTGGTTTCAAGAGTAGAATTCAGGGCACGTGGGTGGCTCAGTCAGTTAAGCGACTGCCTTCAGCTCAGGTCATGATCCCGGAGTCCCGGGATCGAGTCCCACATCGGGCTCCCTGCTCAGCAGGGAGTCTGCTTCTCCTTCTAACCCTACCCCCCTCTCATGCTTTCTCATTCTCTCTCTCAAATAAATAAATAAAATCTTTTAAAAAAGAAAGAGTAGAATTCAGTGGTTCATCACTAATATACAACACCCAGTGCTCATCATAACAAGTGCCCTTCTTAATGCCCCTCACCTATCTAGCTCATCCCTCCACCCACCTCTCTCACCCCTCAGTTTGTTCTCTATCATTAAGAGTCTCTTGTGGTTTGTTTCCTTCTCTCTCTTTCTTTTTTCTCCCTCCCATATATTCATCTATTTTGTTTCTTAAATTCCATGTATGAGTGAAATCATATGGTATTTGTCTTTCTCTGACTGACTTATTTTGCTTAGCATAATACACACTAGCTCTATCCATGTTGTTGCAGATGGCAAGATTTCATTCTTTTTGATGGCTGAGTAATATTCCATTGTGTATATATACCACATCTTCTTTATCCATTCATTATTCAATGGACATATGGGCTCTTTCTATAGTTTGGCTATTATTGATAAAGCTGCTCTAAACATCAGAGTGTGTATACCCCTTTGAATCTGTATTTTTGTATCCTTTGGGTAAATACCTAGTAGTTCAATTGCTGGATCATAGGGTGGTTCTATTTTTAACTTTTTGAGGAACCTCCATACTGTTTTCCAGAGTGACTGCACCAGTTTGCATCCCCACCAACAGTGCAAGAGTGTTGCCCTTTCTCTGCATCCTTGCCAACACCTGTTGTTTCTTGTGTTACTTTTGCCATTCTGACAGGTGTGAGGTGGTTTCTCATCGTGGTTTTTGATTTGTATTTCCCTGTTGATGAGTGATGTTGAGCATGTTTTCATGTGTCTATCAACCATCTGGATGTTTTCTTTAGAAAAATGTCTATTCATGTCTTCTGCCCATTTCTTAACTCCCTTAAAGCTCACAATAATCTTAGGAAGGCAATATCATTCCCACTTCATGTAGGGGAAACTGGGACTCAAGGAAATCAAGTAACTCATCCAAAATAATATAGCTAGTAAGCAAAGAGTGTAGTTAAAAACCTTGCCTCAACACAAATGCACATTATGTTTACCTACCACTGTTTAGTAAAATGTTTTTAGTTGAAAGACGCAAAGAGATTGCCATCAACGAAGGAAACAATTCTCACTCTAAAGTGACTCACTTTTAAACAGTAATAAGATGCAGGTGATTTGTTGCTGCTGTGCTACAGTGAGGCAAGAAATGTTTGGTCATTACTCATGGCGAGTTGGGGGAGGAGCAGAGGGGGAGGGACAAGCAGACTCAGTGCTGAGTGCAGAGCCTGATGTGGGGCTCAATCCCATGACCCTGGATCCCACCACCCTGAGATCATGACCTGAACTGCAATCAAGAGTCGGACACTCAACCCACTGAGCCACCCAGGTGCCCCTATTTCTTTTCTTGCTTGGACAGTGATCCAAATTTAATATAAACTAGCCTTGGGTAATTTACTAAAGCCTACCTTTGTTTCTTTAGCCTTTAATATTTTTGTAATCCATCACAAACTTAGCTGCATAAGTTTAGTCTTTTAAAAAGAGAGTCATCTCTTTGTAGAACAACTGGGTGGTAACTCCGAACTATTAAGTGAGAGATTGATTACCTTATATCTCAGTTTTCTATTTGGTATAATGTTGTTAACTAAGGTGTAAAATGACTTTCACTGAATAAAAGCTGTTTATATTTAGTACGTTGCTTCTTCATTTAACAATCTCCACAATACTGTGAAAAGAGTAAAAATAATGCTTTGTATTTATGTAGCACACGTCTCCAAGGAGCCCAGAGGATTTGGTTGACAGGGTCTAAAAATGGCTTTGTCAGGGAGAACAAGAAACTAATATTATCATAATTATTTTGCAGGTATTGAAACTGACACTGAGTCCATATGTAGCTGCTAATGTGAACATTATGCAGTAAAAATGATAGGGACAGATTCCTCCAGCCATCTTCATGATTAATAGTGACCATGCTAAGGAATCGTACATAAGGTTTTATCTTAGTTTTTGCTTACAGAGACTAACTCAGTGACAAAGCAATGTTTTGAGGACTCAATATTATACTAATTATTGAAGTGATGTGGTAATATTTTGTATTATTTCACTTTGCCTGGGCAATATTGGAATATTATATAATATTTTATTTTTAAAATAACTGTTGTCAAAATTCATGTGCTAAGAGAATTGTCATTTTAAGTATGTTGTAAGGCAATAAAACAAATTTAATGAAATGCTATAATTTTTTTCTGTAGGGAAAAAAAAAACAGGGCACCTGGGTGGCTCAGTCATTAAACATCTGCCTTCAGCTCAGGTCATGATCCCAGGGTTCTGGGATAGAGCCCAGCATCAGGCTCCCTGCGCCGCGGGAAGCCTGCGTCTCCCTCTCCCACTCTTCCTGCTTGTGTTCCCTCTCTTGCTGTGTCTCTGTCAAATAAATAAATAAAATCTTTAAAAAAAAAAAGAAAAAAACCCAGTTGTTATGTAAAGTGAAAAAACAAGCACTGTAAAGTAAGGGTGTTGTGATCTGAGATCTTTTTAATGCATAGTTCCCATTTTATTTTATTTTTTTTAAGATTTACTTATTTATTTTAGAGAGAGAGCGTGATTGGGGGGAGGGGGCGAGGGAGAGGGAAACAAGCACATACCCTGCTGAGCTGGAAGTCAGACCCTGAGATAGTGATCTGAGCCAAAATCAATAGTTGGACACTCAACCAGCTGAGCCACACAGGCGCCCTTGCATAGTTTCCATTTTTAAGTGGGGAAAGGTGATTAGTACAGTGATGAAATGGTATTCTTAGAACTGTAAGTTTCTTTCTTCTACCTTCTTTATAAATGGGGTATTCTAGATAATGGATTAAGCTGGTGTGTGTGTGTGTCAGGGAGTGGAGGATTACATATATTAGAGGTAGAATAGCCCCAAATTGTGTCAGTATTCAAAGACCTGAGCATGCACCAGAATCACCTTGAGGACTTTTTAAAAATATAGATTCTTGGGCCATCCCCCTGACCAATTCAGTAGATTTGGAGTAAGCCCCAAGATTTTTGTATTTCTATAAGTTTCCAGGTAATATGAATGTTGCTGGTCAGTGAACCACAGTTTGGGAACCAGTGGATAGCCAATTAGACTTCTGTTTTTATCCTTTATGGAGAAAGAAATAATTACAACCAGATAAAAATTACATGCAACCTAGTTACAAGTTTTGTAAGATGCAAGTGTGAGAGAGATACCAAGAAAGAGAAGGGAAATAAGTAAACTATCTCTGTTCAAACAAAAAATGTTAAATTCTGGCTAAAAATTCATACCAATTCTAAAGTCCTTCACAGCCTAGGTTCTCTGTTTCCATTCAATTTCAGTATTCATTCAAAGTATCTATTGATTACTTGTAATGAGACAGGGACTTATGTACAACAGAGAAAAGTCAATGATTCCTGCCTCTGTAGAGCTGAATTTGTACTTGATGTTACTTTACTTTCATGTTTATTGCATATTTCTTTTGACCCTGTTTTTAATTTCACATGTAATCTTCCTTTTCTCTCCTAATCTTAGCACATAATGGCAGTTATCAATATTTTTCTATTTGTGTTGCTGTGTATCAGAGTCTGAAGAGGGCTACAGAGATTTTTCTGACCATTAATGGAACTAAAACAGAGCCACTGATGGTCATGGGTACTTGGATTGGAAGCCGTTCCTTACTATCACAGGAAAGAAAAGTATGGCACAAGTTTCACTGAAATTGAATCAGAGAAACTGAAACTATGTGAAATCTATAAAAAATAGTATTCATGATGTGATGAGCACTGGGTGTTATATGCAACTGATGAATTATTGAACACTACATCTGAAATTAGTGATGTTCTATATGCTGGCTAATTGAATTTAAAGAAAAGCAAGAAAAAAATGATGCTAAATGGTATTTGTTCAATCTAAAAAAAAGAAAGAGTATTCGACTTTATTGTTTTAATTTTCATTTATTTGATAACTAGTACTGTAGAAGCTATATCTTACCCATCATATTGGAAAATACTTTCTTAAAATAAAAACGTGATGCTAAATGTAACAAAAAAGCAACTTGCATACACTGATGATGAGAATGCTATTGAAGTACAATTTAACAATGTGCATTAAGAGCTTTAAAAGACATCTTCACCCTTTTGGGACCACTATTTCCATATAGTCAGTTTGTAGAAATTGAAATAGAGATGTGCACAAGGATCACACATTACAAATTATCATAGTATTGGTATAAGTGCCTAAATGTTGAAAAATGTAGTTTAAATGACTCAGAGGAGGGCTGGGTACATAAATTATGGTACATTTCTAAAATTTCACACCACTTAATCATTGAAATTATAATTTTAAAATATTTAATAATATATAAATAGTTTTGATACAAGTTTAAAAACAAAATCCAATTTTTTTTCAATTTTCTAATCCTTAAGAGGCATAGAAAAATGGAGGAAAATATACCACATATTAACAGTGAATCTTTCTGGATTATAAATTATTTCTTTCTCTTTGTATTTTACAAATGCTATGTAAGGAGTGTGTTGTTTTTATTATATGATATAAAAAGGTATGTGTGTGTGGGTACACAGATTCATTGGAGACATCACTCATGGAGTATCTTCTTAGGCACCATATGTGGGTGCTCCGGAATTTGGAACTCTTTAAGTGTGACTGACAGTCATGGTTTGGTTTTGTATTGTTATGTAACTACAACTGCGCCGTTATTCTGCGTTGCTGTGCATGTAATTGCCACTGTTCCTAGACTGGCCATAACTTGTTCCTTAAGTAAATCAGTGTTTTCCTCTGTCAGATGAAGAGGAAAGAGAAAATAGATGTCTGAGTGGAATCTATGTGTCCTGAGGGTTCCATTAATTCTGAACAGTCTCACTGTCTCTTCTCATAAGCACAGCACGTTCCGTCTCTATTAAACATGCCTCACAAAGACACTCTGTGAAAAAAAAATATTTTTTAAAGTTTTTTTTAAAGAATTTTTATTTATTTATTTGACAGAGAGAGCATAAGCAAGTGGAGTAGCAGATAGAGGGAGAGGGAGAAGCAGGCTCCCTGCCGAGCAGGGAGCCCGATGGCGGGGCTCGATCCCGGGACCCTGGGATCGTGATCTGAGCCAAAGGCAGTTGCTTAACCAACTGAGGCACCCAGGTGCCCCGAAAAAATATTTCTAAGCGAAGTAGTTCTAAGGCTATGGTACCCACACTCTTATCTCTTAAGTATTCATAATATTAATAGAAAATGCTTACAGGGTATTTGCCACAAGGAGTGGTCTAAATGTGGATTCTCAACACTGTCTTTTCAGGTGGGTCCTCTTATTTTTCCCATTGTATGGATAGGAAACCTGAGGCCTGCCCCAGGTCATGTAGCTGTGAGGAAGACAGGGCAGGATTCAAGTCCAGCCACTGTGGCACCAGCCTCTCTGGTGTTTCTTAATATTATGCCAAATGAGCTTCCTTTCATAGTTTTATTTTATCTACTTCAAACTTCTGACAGTGTGCAAAGAAAAGACCCTTAATGCATGATTGTGATTTTCAAGTGAAAACATGTTCTTTTCACTCCTGTCAGAAGTTTGGTGCCTGAGTGTAAATTCAGCGTACTACCTGAATTGTTAAGATCCTGCTTCTCATCATCACCATGCCTAAAAGAGGATTTAGTATGTGGGGGAGCCTCCATTCTGCTTTTGAACATCTGTCACAGCAACTTAGTTCCCAGCTGCTCCGTTTCATTATTAGTTGTGTTAAGATGTCAGGGGAGTTTTTGCTTTTAAAATGGCCCTGTAATTTTTAGTAATTAAAGAAAAACAGGATATATAATATCTGAAAATGTATCAGTGACACTGAACTCAATTGCTTTGGATGACTAATATTTTTAGTAGAGGGCTTCCAAGGCATATTAGCACTACAACATAATTTATGCTTGTGGGCGTATACCTTTCATAGGTTTCTTAAAATATTTTTCTTCCACTATTAGATAACACGTAGCAGTTAATGAATTTTAAAAACTTCAAAATATAATCCTATTTACTTACTTTTTTCTTATGTAGTTCCAACCATAAGGGGAAACAACCTGGAATAAAATCCACTAAGAGTGCAACTTGAGCTATGTTAAAATCCTGTTGTAGTCTGTAGTCTGTATTTTTCAATTTTTCTTTTTTTTTTCTTTTTTTTTCCAATTTTTCTTAAGAGGCTGAATTTATGACTATAACAACAATGATGACTACTTGAAAATTCATAGAGCTCAACATGCAAGCTTCATATAAAAATCTAGAAGCAGTGCTTTATTAATTTAAAATCCATATTTCTTTGTTCTTTTTGGTCTGTATACTTTGTTCACCCTCTCTGAAGAAAGGGCACAGGTTGATTTCACAGTGCCTAGTAAAAGTTCTGTATGCAGTGAGAATTTCAACACTTCAAAAACTGATTTCCAAATGTATGTATGTCTGTTTTCTGTGTGGTTAAACATTTGGAGTTATATTTCTTATTCACTGATTATTTGGGGTGATTTCACAATTGGAGATAATAATAGTTTGGGGAAATTATCGAATGCTCAGCATGAGTTGAAGTGAGAAACTCCCCTATTCCCTGGTATTTGTTGTTGATAAATTATTATGTTGTGGAGTTTTCAAAATAATGATACTTATGGTATTGGTGGTAGTAGTAGACAATTTTTTCTCTGAAACACAGACTTTAGTGGTCTTTTAAAAAAAGAACACTTTCCTATGGATGTTGCCTTCCCTGTGAATGCATCTTCAGAGGATACACACACATACACACACAACACATACACATAAACAAATTTTAAATAACGGAATAACTGTTTCAAAATTGACTTTGTCTATGGGCCTTTCATTATCCCCTCCAGGCAGAATTAATAACATTTCATTTGTTTTCTCACCATGTTTGGTGCATTCTGCTGCTGTAAGCACTTTTCACATTATAGTAGATGCAGCTATATACATCTGCTTCCTACATCAGAATATGCACTACTTGAAGTCAACAGCCATCTCTTAGTTACCTCTATCGCTCGTGTTTAGCACACTGACTGACTCATCTATTGGGTTTATAATCATGGTCTGTTGTTAATTATGATTTTGGACATACCAGCAAAAGTGGGTTGTCTTCTGATGACATCCATAAAAATTTGTTTCCTGACAGTTTCTGTAGACATTTCAGACTTTCAGAACGGTCATTCCAGGCATGAGCATGAGCAAAGGGAGAGTTGTAATACCATACATTTTATGTTTAGACGATGGTATGGCAGTAGCAGTTGAGGGTTAGGGGCTGTCTGATAGTGATGTACTTTTTAGGTCTATTATGGAAACACCTCTGGTCCAGGTTCATGGATGGATAGAATTCTACTGGAGGTTATCGGAGGTAGAGACTGATTGCTTCTGAAATTGCTGATGATCAACATGATGTAACTTTGCTTTGTAGTCAGGAAGGGAAAATAGGAACACTAACCAATTTAATTCTTTGATTCTTGGCTTAGAGACCAAGCTAACTCTTAGACATGAGGGAATATTGAAAGCGTTATGATAGAACAATGTGTGAAGAGCTAAAAATGCAAATTAACCTGTTTTATAAGAGTTCTATAGAGCGGCATTTCTTTTGTTTCTCTCCTTGTGGATTGAAAATGCATTTGTTACACCCCGAAGGGCTAGTAGACTTGTCACTTGAAAATAGTATGGTTTTCAATGACTTTAAAAATAAGGATCATTGCTTTTGTAACTTGACTTCATGAGAACTATAAAAAAATTTAAAACATTTAATGTAAGACTTAAATTTTATTGAATGCTTAATATATGCCAGGCATAGATTTTAAGCTATCTACATGTATTGTCTTATTTAACACTTTGAAGTAGCTACTCTTATCCTAGTTTTATACATTAAAAAAATGCTTTGATCTAAAAGGATTTGTGTAACATAATAAAAAATAAAATAAAAGGATTTGTCCCAAATCACCTACCTGAGGAAGTAAGGGAGCCAATTTTAATCCCACAGTATCTGACTCTAGATACTTGGTCTCTAGCTTCCCAAAAACATCTCTAGGAGGCCAGATACCCCATTCTTATGTTTAAAACAGATTACACTGTGGTGTTAAGCAGTGTTCTCTTTACTAAAGGAGGCTCAGGTTGGCCCCAGGTAACCTGAAATGTAGCTTTCCAGGGATTATCATGTGTGCTGCGTTAGAAAACAGGGCTCCATAAACCTTCAAGTTATTGTAGTCTTTCACCACTTCTCACCTGAAACGGTATCAATGGGCTCCTGAATTATCTTGATTCCATCTTACCTACTTTATAGCCAAAGTGTTTTGTAAAATGCAAACCCAATCCTATCAGCTCCCTGCTTAAATCATTCAATGGCTCCCCATGTCTTTCTGAATATTTTAAACTCTTTAATGTTGCTTGTGCTTACCACTTTTACTTTTCTTTTCACTCTCACGCTCCACAGTTAGCCTCTCCAGCTCCACATTCATTCTAACTGGTCCTTTCCACCTATTGCCTCCCTTAATGGGAACACTTTCCCTGTGCCTCCCACAGCAAGCTGCTCACACTTCTAGGCACTTTCTGTAGGAGTTGCTACTGAAGTCCCATATTTGGGTTAAGTATTTCTCCTAGATATTCTAGTCGCATTCTTTGCCTCCCTTTCATAAAACATTGTGCTAGCAAGTGTCTGATTACTAATTCCTACCTCCCACTTAACTACAAGCTTATTAGGTGGAGAGAGGATTTGATTATTTTCTTCATTCTTGGATTCCTCATACTTAGTACATAGTAGGAGTTCAAGTTTTTCTGTCTGTATAAGTGAATGAAAGCATACATCATTTAAAATACTAACTGATAATACATAAAGTATGATTTTAGGTGTTCAACAGATGTAACTCCATTTAATCCACACAAAACTTCCATAAGGTAGGTACTATTATTGTACCCAATAAAATGGGATACTTGCTGCACAGCTTGAGTAACTTGTCTATAGTCACAGCTAATAAGTGGGATTAGTGGATTTAGATCCAGACAGTCTGGCTTCAGACTCTTGGACTCTTGACGACTGCTACATTGCCTGTCTGAGGGTTTAAGGCCAACAGATTAGTTTCTCTGGGTGACATTTGGCATCTCTGGGCATTCACAAGAGGGAAAACATGGAAGCTGGTTATTGCTCCCATCTCTGCTACTAACAATTATGGATTCTTGTGATCTTCCTATGCCTTAGTTAATTATCTACATAAGTAAAAAACTGTGGATTGAATGATCCCAAAGGCCTCTGTTCTCTAAATAGCAATGATTTGAACAAACAACTTATTTGTGCTACTTTGAGGAAGATTAAGTATTGAAAATAAATTACCAAAGGACTGTGAGTTCGAATAGTACTCTAGGTCCCATCTGCAGACTTCTTCACTCTCTATCTCCACTGTTTGGGAAATTCATATTACTCTCTGATCAAGCAGTTGAATAATGCTGTCAAGTGGATAAACTAAATAACCACTTTAAAACCATGTAAGAAATTGAAATGAGTCTCCACCGATATAGTTAATTTGACATTTGATTGCCAATAATAATAATTTAAATGAGAAATGTAGGTCACTGCCTAGTCCGGTGGCTAGCACATAGTAGGCATTCAATAAATATTAGTTCTCTATGGATTTTATTTTTCCTGAGAGTTCACTCTTCACTAGTACTTTTCTTGTGAATTTTCAGTTGTATTACCTTTTTTCTATCTCTAACAACAGTCATCAAAAAAGAAAAACGAATAAGCATTCTAGCTAATTTGGTACATGTTCCTATTATGTAATCACCATGGTATCCAGGCTCTTAATTGAGAGCAAACAAATTTATAGGAAGAAAAACTTATCCTTTGTTCTCTCACTTAAGGTGTGCCGTTATGGAAGCACTGTCCTTTCATCTATTTTTGTAGACACTGTTTTCCAGTGAGTTCCATTGGAACATAAGGGTAGTTGGACCAACTCTGAGAGAATCTGCAAGTTTTATTAAATGTTAGACAACCTCATCTTTCACTTTTAAGGAATATGGATGTATGGCTATATCCAAAGATTTAATATTAAATGATGTGAAAGCATAAAAGAATGTTAACATATTCACGTCACATCTCACTTTGTAATTTCCTATTAATGACCAGTGCCCTGGTGGTCAAATGCTAAGATTAGATCCTTGCTATGAAAGGAAAGATGAGTAAAATTCTGATGTATTTTTTAAATGTAAATCCATTTTCACTTATTAACAGTACTAAGTGTTTAATTGAATGTAGAACATCTCACGTGTTGCAAATAAATGAACAGCTTTGGTAATGAAATTTTAAAACTACCATAGTATTGCATATTATTATTCAAATTATGTCCATCTAATGATCAAAATTCCATAGTGACATCCAGAAAATACACCCACAGCAGTTGGTAATCTGCCCACAGTATAAAATTCTGAACAGGTTATATGTGTGGTATTTTAGTACTTCTCCCAGCATGTTTCAAAGCAGCTTTTGTTGTGAGAATTTTGAAAGCCACAAGAAAGCATGTTTAGTGGGTTTTCTTCAATTTTGAAAAGACAATGGATTTATGGTAACTCTTTACCTGAATCCACCAGGAACTTTGACTTTGATGTACATAGCTTATTTTATGGTGTGTATGGAGTCTTCAGTATATGACTGCATTATGTTTGCCTTACAACATATGAAATTTTTTTTAAAAATAGAGAATAAATAAAGCAACTCACCGATGTCAGCTTCCTAAAGGTCTTTGCAAAAATTGATACCATATTTAAACAGATATTATCTTCATTATTGTTCTGTGAACTAAATTGTTTTTAAGATGAAAGAGTACTTATTGAGTCCTTGATTTTAAGAGACTTGAGTATTTAAAATTCATAAGAATTTCTGAAAATTTATATGGTTGTACATATAAACAAAGGTGAGAAAGGAATCATATAAGCAATCTGTTTGCAAATCTCAACACGATGTAAAACATCTTTTAAATATGTTAAACCTATATGTGTTAGACTCATTAAAGGTGAATTAGAGAGTCATGCTTTACATAATTGTGTTTAAAAGTATGACCTTGAAACAGAAAAAATAACATTACATGGATTTTTTAAAATATTGTCTTCTTTGTGACTTTACTTTTAGGATTGTTCTCTAATATTGCTTGATCCCACTTATTTTATGAAAAAGAGCTCTATGTATGTATGGGTGTACCTTTTATTCATATATCAGGGATTTTTTGTACATACGGGAAATCATATTACTATAAAGTAACATTTTTTCCCTAAAACAATACACAATACAGATCTGTTCAAGAATCACTGCAGACAGACAAGCATGGGATTGTGATCGGATAGTGATTCAGAATATGTAAGTCTGCAAAGGGAATGTCTAAGACATACCTGTGAATATCCTAACATGGAAAAAAGAAGAAAAATTTTAAATCAATTCTGTTACTTAATCTACCCATTGTAAATGTAATCAAGTAGCCAGGCATGCCCTCTGCAAAGTTAGACATCTAACTTTATATAATACTAACAAATCACATGTGAAACTAAATTTTAGGTCTTCAGAATATTGTGATTGTCAGTCATCCTGGAAAACATGGGCCAGTCGTATCTGTCTGTTTAAAACTGATCACCTCTGAGTTCCAGGAAACACTCCATGGTAGGTATTCCTAGTACGTTTAGGTTTAATTGCATTTAACAGGAAAATAGTTTAAATATGGTAGAGGTTTATTTTTCTTTCAAGGAGTTCTTACGTAGGCTGTCCAAGGCTCCTATGGCAGGCAATTCTGCAGTGTTACCGTGGCTCATTTTCTGCTTTTCCATTTTCAGCTTGGGGTGTCCAAATTCAGGGGTCAAGATGATTAGTAGAGTTCCACCTATTGTGTCAACATTCAAGTCTATGCTAGCCCCTTCCTTTTAAGGAGAATCTTTCATGGGCACATACTTTGGCTCATATGTCATTGACCAGGCTTAGTTACATGACCATACCAGCTGTGTAGGTAAGGCTGACAACCTCTTAGCTGGGCACATTGTTCTGGATTCTATTACTAAGCAGGAAAGGGAAATGGATATTGGAAGACAATCAGCACGGAAAACAAGTGTGTAAAACATAGTCATGCCGTGGAAATTGAAGACTGTTTATTGCATTACAACATTATATTCACACAAGCCTTCATAACTTTAGTGTTTCCCTTTTAGTCAACTTCACAAGATATATCTGAAGGACAGATGGTGGCAGCCTGTGTTTATACCTGTGTATAGGTATACCTGAGGGTAGATGGTCAAGTTGGAAAGCCAGGAAAAATGTTGAATAGATGTTTTGAACTTAGTCTCAAAAATCAGACTGACTGAAGACACTGAAAAGTAGAGTAGACTCACAACTGGCTTTGGAGAGCCCTTTTAGACAGAGAGTAAATTTGAAACAGGGTGGCAAAAAACAGGTTGCAAATAGCAGCTCCCAACCAAAGAAGTGCGTTTGCATGTATTAAAACGAGCTGGAGGTCTGCTACTGATCACACTTCTGTATACGGAGAATGTATCCCGTGAGTAGTGGCATAGTTGAATTGAGAAGCAGAACAAGTGGAATTAAAATGGAAGGAAAAATCACTGCAAAAAGAGAAAAACTATAGCAGATTTGTTTAATTATTCTTTCAACTTCATATGAAAAATCATCTTTGTTTCTTTTGCAAAAGCACACATTGTACTAAAGAAATCTGAAAATGAATACATATTGCAGTGGAGTCCATAAATACTCTGGCATTTTTTTTCTTCCTTCTGCAGTTTATAATACATGACTAATATATTGTGTCTGAGTAAGGATTTGATAAGTATTGTTATTTATCCAGAATTTATGGTCACATTCCTTGGATGGTAGCACTGCCAATAGAAGTCAAACTGACAGAAATTATAGAATTCAAGAGGATGCCCATTATTTCACTTTGAGATAGATGCAGTTCTATCAAAGGAATTTCATTCTGTTAAAAAATAGAAAAAAATAATTTGTGTAGCATTTTACTTTTATGGCTTTCCTTTTCTTAATTCCTTCAATTTACTTAATTAGATAAATAAAATATAATCCACTTGGCCAGCAACTGCATGCTTTGTTTTGAGGAAAAAAATATCCTATAACCTACTGATGATCAGGAGGAAGTGGTGTGTGTGTGTGTGTGTGTGTGTGTGTGTGTGTGTGATTTTAGAAATATTTTTAATGTGTGTGAAAATGAACTTTTTGTAGCTGAATATATAGGCCTGATTTCATGATGAAGGTGTGGATGGTGATTAGTTTTAGGTGTCCTCAATTGTATAGATGACACTTGAGGCTATGTATGGTTTAGCAATTCCAAATCAGAAGAGAGTAGAAAAGAAGGCTATGGACTAATATTTGCATGTAAGGGGAAAGAGCCTAAGTAGAATCTACATGATGAGCTAAAAATTTTAGTACAAGGGGAACCAGTTAGGAGTGAATTCACAGTAAGACAGAAGAGTTGCAAGGCAGGAGAGCGATCAATACTGGTCAAAGACGCAGCAGAGAGATTAAGTAAAGCAGAAGCTGGAGGAATAGGAAACCAGAAGATAATTTGTCATCTTATGCTAACTGGACTGGAATGCTGGTAGTTGAAACCAGGCTCATTCCAGTGAGTAAAGCAATGTGAACAAGGTAGAATCAATGAGTATACGTGTCTGTCCAAGAAGTTTGACGCAAGGGAAGGATATGAGACAGTAATTAGTCCTGTTACAGATTAGTATATACCTGCACAGTCCAGTACAGGCTCACTAACTACATGTGGCTATTGCACACCTGAAATGTGGCTAGTCTGAACTGATATGAGCTATGAGTTTAAAATCTACACTGAATTTTAAAGCATTGGTATGATAAAAATGTAATATATCTCATTGGAATTTTTATACTGATTACATGTTGAAATGAGAATTTTGATATACCAGATAAAATATATATTATTTTTTTTTAAGATTTTATTTATTTATTTGAGAGAGAGAGAATGAGAGATAGAGAGCATGAAAGGGAAGAGGGTCAGAGGGAGAAGCAGACTCCCTGCCAAGCAGGGAGCCCGATGCGGGACTCGATCCTGGGACTCCAGGATCATGACCTGAGCCGAAGGCAGTCGCTTAACCAACTGAGCCACCCAGGCACCCTAAAATATATATTATTAATATCACCTGTATCTTTTTACTTTTTATAATATGATGACTAAGATTTTTTAAATTATGTATGTGCCTTACATTTGTGGCTCATGTTATACTTTCCTGGATAGTCAATGCTGGTCTATATTCTGATTCCAATTTGCCACCTCAAATTTTGACAGTCATGTATCAGAGAAATCAGAAGCCATTCTAAAAACTATAATTTTTTCCTACATTTACTTAGAAATGTAATTTGTTATTGTAGAAAGAACATGAGCCCCTGGATCCAGCTCTGCTACTAACTAGCTGTATAGCCCCAGGCAAGTTATTTAACTTGCGTGAGCTTTGATTTCCTCATCCATAAAATGAGAATCATAATACACACCACACAGGGTAATTGTTAGGATTAAATGTAAATGTAAAGGGCTTTGCAGAGTCCATGCCACACAATTTGCACTTAATAAATGTTGCCTTCTTTCCTTTCTGTGTGACCTACAACTCCATTAAAAGAGACAAAATTGATCTGATATACTGTAAGACTCAAAATCAGGGGAGGATGGGGGCAGGATTAGAATAAGCATAAAGGTTATTGACACTTTGAAAAAGAAAAACAAAATCTTCCAAGATTAAAAAACAACTAGCAATTAACCTTAGCTTCTTTGGAAGGCCAAAACAATAAAATTTCTTCAAATACAGAAATACATGTATATGCATTTATACGTGTGTGTGTGTGTGTGTGTGTACTTGTGAGTGTACCTGTGAGTGTGTGGATGGGGTGTATATTTCTCAGTGGGCCACATGAAACAATGTATATGCAATTGTTTTATAAACTAGAATGCACTGCACATATTCAAATATGAATAGTATTGTTTTTATTACTATTCTATAAAGTTACATCCACAAGAAAGTGATAAGTGGAGGAAAAAATGAGTGACCCAGAGGAGGAAAAATTAAAGACTGAGATGATGATGAAAGGAGAAAAAAGAGATAAAGAGAGGGTAGGAAGAATTTGCCAAAAATCAAAATAGGAAACACAATTCTAGCTAGCATACACTGTCCACAGTTTCTCAGCCTTGACATGCCTTCAAAGAATGTCACAAAATAGCTCCCTCAACACTACTCAAGAGCAGTTAATAAGTGTAACAAAATCCCTAGCCTCAGGAAGCTTATATTTTGAGGGAGACAGAGAAGTGGCAGACAATAAACAACTAAATCAGTAGAACAAGTTATTAGTTATTAATTCGAAGCCAGAAAGGAAAATCAGAGAGGGAGGCTAGAATGTGTTGGTGGAGGAAAGTTATAATATTAGGATAGACAAACAAGGCTGGCTGAAAGGGTGGCATTTGAGTAAAGATGGAAAACAAGTCAGCAAGTCAGAGGGGATTCTAGGGGAAGCCATTTCAGATACCAGCAGCAGCAAAGAATATCATGAAACCCAGTGTGGCTGGAGCCTAGCGAGAGGACTAGTAGGAAGGCCTGAAGTAACGAGGAAAGTGTGGGTGAGAAGATTATCTAGATCCTGAAAAAACCTAACTTGACTTGCTGCATCCTGACTTCACATCTAGTCATGTGTCTCAACTTGCATTGACTGATATGCCTTGACTTGACCTAGCTTGATTTGAATTTACTTGATTTAATTTTGCTATTGAAGGTCTTTTAAGGGTTTGGCTTTTACTTGGAGTGAAATGGGAATTTTTAGTGTTTTGAACAGAAGAGTGATATGATCTTAACTTCTGTGAAATAGAATCACTTCGGCTGCCTTTCTGAGAGGAAGATCTGAAAGGCTCGGACTGACATGGTAGCAATAGAAATGGTAAAACTGGATACATTTTTAGATTCACGGATGGATCAGATATGGGATGTGACAAAAAAAGAGAAGGCAAGGATGACTTCAAGCTTTTGGCCTGAGCAATTTGAAATTTATAAAGTTGCCATTTCTGAGGTGGGAGAGGTTATAGAATAAGAGATTAGGAGAGAGGAGTACAAATGATCAGGATTTTGTTTCTGGAAATGCTAAATTTGAGATGTTTATTAAACATTCAAGAAGACCTGTAGGAAATATGATATAGGAGTTCATGGGAGATGATCTGGGCTGGAGACAGATGTTTGGGAGTCATTGGTATATAGATGGTATGGAAAATTATGGATGGGATAAAATTCCCAACAGAGCAGTGAATGGAGATAAGCATAGATGAAGATGGGAAGGGGGAGGAAGGAATGGAAAAATGAGGTCAGGAGCCTGAGAAAGAATGACTATTCTGATGTACTGGAAGCCAAGTGATGAGAGCATTGAGGCTAGAGGCATGGCCTAGGTGAAATGTTGGTATCAGGCCATGGAGGTGAGGACCGGGGTTTGACCATTAGTTTTAGCAATGTAAGGATCACTAGAGATTCTTTCATGATCAGTTTTGATGGAGAGGGAAAATCCTGATTGGAGAGAGGTCAAGAAAATATGGAAGTAGAGAAATCAGAAACAGTGATCAGAAAAGATGGGAGGTTTTATTGTAAAAAGAGGAATGAAATCAGAACAGTAGCTAAAGGGGAAAGTGGAATAGAGAGTTGTGGGTTTTTTTTTTTTTTAATGAAATAAGAGATTACTTCATGCTCTTGATAATGATCAGAGAACAAAAAGGTGAACATAGATGGTGCAGTAGAAAGGCAAGAATTTCTGGAATCTTTAGTAGGTATGAGAGGGAGGATCTACTGGTCAAGTAGAGTGATTGGTTTTAGCGAGGGGTGCCCATAATAATACATTTTATTATATGGTCACAGATGCAATTGAATGGAAAAATGTTCTGTGGGAACTTTAGAAATTCTTTTCTGGTTGCTTCTCTTTTCCCAGTGAAATAAAAAACAAGATCATCAGTTTTATTTACTAATGACCTCCTTCCTATGTGTCCTCTGTTCACCAACTCCTTAAATCCTTAATAATTAGTTCTTTATTCTTATTAGACTCAAAGTATGATTCCCAAATAAAATGCATCAGAATTTCCTGGATTATTTATTAAAATGTAGATTCCTGGGTTCTACTTGAGACCTAATAAAATATCCCTGGGAAGTAGAGCCAGGAATTTGAAATTTTAGCAAGTTTTCCTGGTGATTCTGATGCACAGTAAATTTTGAACAGCACTATGTTTTACCTCTTTTGGTTGCTTCAGTAATAAATGCCTTACCCTATTTCATGCCCTTGTAAATTGCTGTAACTTTAGAAGTATGCTTTCATCTGTATTTAGTAGAGAATTTTACACACATTGAATACATTTGAATATCTAACACTGAAGGAGATAATTTTTCTAACCATAGTCTTTCCTGGTCACATTCAGAGACTGAAGAAATATTGTTCCCACAGGTTATGCACACAAATATACTAAAGGGATTTTTTTCCCCCAGATTCTGGATAAATATCATAAACAGTGAAGAACCTGGTAAATTTTATGTCACAATTAAGTCATGTCATCAGCAGATTATACACTGTCTCTATGACTAAACTAGTTTAGAACACTGAATAAAAAAATTAAAAAGGCTAAATCTCATGCTACTTTGTGTGCTGAGTCTTTAACAAATGTTTAATAAGGAATTAAACAACTGTACCTATTTTAATTTAACTCTATGTACAATACATATATTAAAAATATAACCATAGTGACTTTTTAAAAAATGCAGCCTGCCCTTCTGAAAGAAGGAAGGAAAGAAAGAAGGAAGGAAGGAAGGAAGGAAGGAAGGGAAGGAAGGAAAGAAAGAATGGACAATTTCCAAACTAGTTCCTTTTTCCAAAACAAATCTTAAAAGATTCCTCTATATGTATTGCCTTTTATTATTCTTCTATCCTGCATGTTATAATCTTTGAATAATCAGAGTTTACATCACACATATTGAGATTGTTAGGTAAAAGTAAAAATCCATGAGAATTAAATCAAGCAAGACAGGCCATAGAAAAATACTTACAAAACAGAGGTGGTTATCACAAGAAAATTGCATGACAAATAATAAGATATATATGTGCGGTCATGACCTTGAGTATATTGAAGGGTGGAAGAATGTAGAGGAGGGAACAGGAGGGTAGTTCAGAGTTAAGTAATTTTAACTGAGGCTTTGTTTTCTTTGCCAGTGAATATTTTATTTTTTAATCAGGTTAAAGTTAAAAGAAATGTGCTCAACTCTGTATTATTTCTGAAGTTATTAGTATTCTGGGAAATTCTCTTAGATAACTGTACCAAATGTTATTCGTAGAGTGCTGTTGCTTACTATTTTCTGATTTTAATGTAACCCTTATTTTCTTAAGAAAAGAAATTATTATTACTTTACAGCTGGCTTGCTTAGCCTCTGAGAGTAATGCTACATAAACCTAGTAAATGCCCAACAGAAATGAGATCAGGTAGAAAAATATCAAATTGATCTTATTTACTTAATAATCCCTTTTAGTCATGTTCTTCTTTGCGTTATGACTTCTAAAATATGTTTCCAAATTACTTTAAGCAATTAGTGGTGTTACTCTTCAGCTGTCTCAGTAGATGTGTTTCTGGTCTTTTATTTGTTTGTGGACAAGAATACCTTTCTGCCGGTGGAAGTGGGATTTGAGATTACAGCACCAGCAGGCAATTTCTTGGACAAATTGCCATTTGGGCCACTAGTGTGGGGGAAGGGAAGAGTGTTTATTGCCCTGTTGAACTAGCTCATGCTTCTATAGCCAAAGATTTTGCCAGAGGTCCCTGTGCTGGGAAACAGTTCAAAAGAAGCTATACTCCTTCTGTTTTGAATGACTTGTCTCTAGACTGAGAACACATGTTGGTGTTCACAGAGAGAAAGAGCTAAAACTATTTTGTAAGAGCAATGGGAAAATGTGGGTTGGCAACTTCAACATTTCTGTGATAACGTATACATGAAATACAACATTTTGTCTATTTTCTTTTAAAGTCATTTCAATATCATTTTGTAATACTAACCATTATTTTCCACACATAAATATAATAATATACTTATATTTCACATGCCATCCTGAACTGGATCAGTTTTCTTTTAAAAATTTTACCCATAACCAGTTTCCTACTCCAACTGCACAAAGATAGCATGCATAATTTAAAAAAAAAAAACATTTAATCATGCTTTTCTGTAGAAACATGAGATTAAACTCAAATTTCTATGGGGGTTGAAGAAGTAAAGATGGAACCAGTATCATAGCCACATTTGTTTTCATGTTTTAGAGTAAGGCAGCTTCTAGTACTCAACCTAAAATGAAAATATTCAAAAGTCATTTCAAGAAAATGAAGTATTTATCCAGATATTGGATGTACCAATGGTTTTATCCTTTAAAAGAATCCCATCAGGAAGTTGCTATGCGTGAGGTCAAAGAGGTTACTGTCTGTTCTCCTTGAGGATTTTGACAGTGTCCTGTCTCACATTCAGGTCTTTCATCCATTTAGAGTCTGTTTTTGTGTTTGGTGTAAGAAAGTGGTCCAGTTTCATTCTCTTGCATGTTGCTGTCCAATTTTCCCAACACCATTTGCTGAAGAGACTTTTTCCCATTGGATATTCTTTCCTGCTTTGTTGAACATTAATTGACCATATAGTTGTGGGTTCATTTCTGGGTTTTGTATTCTGTTCCATTGATCTATGATCTGTGTTTTTGTGCCAGTACCCTACTGTCTTGATCAATACAGCTTTGTAATATAATTTGAAGACCAGAATTAGACTTTGGCCTTCATGTAATATATTTCTAATGTAATTTTTCTACTCCAGGCTATATTATTTTAACTAGGTAACTATGTCTAGTTAAGAATCTAGGATTCCAACAGTTGTTGTAAACCCTCATCCAAAGCTCCTGATCCCGGGGTTCATATCATATGCTTGTTATTTCTTTTGCTGATAATGAATGTAAAGAACTCCAATTATATCTACCATTTCCTTAAATGAAGGTGACTGTAGAGGAAAATGATTTTCCCACAGATGAAGCATGTAGAGATGGAGGAAAACTGGAGTTGCCTGAATAGTAATTTCTCCACGGTCTGACACAATGTGCATTTCCAGAGAAAGCTTCTGGTTAAGCCTATCACCAAATCCAGATCCCAGCTCTAGTCTACAAATAACTACATTCCTCAGTATAGGTAACTCTGGAAATAACTTCTAGGCCCAATTAGCAATTCAGGACTTTGGTTATCCTATGACTCTTCTTTAGAATGGATCTTAAAACTGTCCAGCTGGGCCCACAAGTTATAACTATGATTTTACACTGTTATTTTGAGGACAATGTCTTATAAAACATTTGTTCAAAAATTGCCTTGAGGAAAGCAGCCCATGGTACCACACTGCTCACTAACTCCAAAGTAAGTTTGCATTTTGTTCCAAGGCAGATTGTAAATTCCTTAATACTCCTGCTGCTCATATAAATCCTTATTTTTTGTGAGGTACCAATACAAGGAGTTTTCAAGATAAATCCATCCTGGCAGGCTCAAAGTTCAAGCATAGAGCAGTAAACTCAAAATTTCTCTTCATAAATCAAAGGAACATGTTCAAAGACTTACATGTAGATTCAATTTTTTTGTAACAACTTTGGAAACTTCATAGCATCTCAGGGAAGGTATGCAAACTAAATGCTTAGATTGTCCCTGAAGTGACATGGCTCATTGTTTATGTTCACACTTAATATTGAAAGTTTCTAATCCAGACCACTACTGAAGATTTATGTGAAAAAGGGAAAAAAAATAATGTTGAATCAACAGGAAAGTTCAACAGGGAAAGATTCAAGTTGAACACATTTAAGACCAAGTACCCATTTATGCACATGTTACAAAAGGAAATTTTAAAGTAAAAATATAGGTCTATGTTTTCATATCAAATGAAAAAAATCAACAAGATACTACAGGAATATTTAATAGTTAATTTCCAAAGTCTTTCACATGAGTTGCCAAGGGAATATTGGAGCCCTTGGAAAAAAACCATTTTAAGGTAAAAACCAAGATATAAAATGGTTAAAAATCAGAATGAGATGATAAACAGTTACCTGGTTAAATTAGTTCTAAGATCACTATAGTAGTTCATATCAAGGAGATCAATAAGAATAAACTTTGTGGAGGAACTGGGTATGCATACATCAACATTCTCTCACTAGATTCTTCATTAGTCAAATTCCAATTCAGGCGTTACAGCCATTGTTATTTACCCCATTTTAAAGAGAATGAAGTTAGAAAACTGGACAGACTCCAGAGAAGACTGTGTTCTTTAATCTACATCTTTATTTAGAAAAATAAGAGATTTTATTGAAGTGACTCAGCTCATACTCTGAACACAATATGTATATGATTTACTGTAAATACTTAAATACAATTATTTTGAAAAATCTACTCTACATGCTGGCATCAGTCATCAAATTCTTATCTTTGAGAACTGACAACTCTTACCCAATGAGCCAAGAAAATGGTAATGCAGGATAATGTAGTTTTGCTCATTTAGTACCCCACGTCCACGTTTTCTCTACTGGCCTTTCCTCATCTATATATTTTCCTTCAGTGATCTGCATTATCTACTACACAGTGATTGACAAGGTATTTTGAAATACAGTTAAGGATCACTTCTGGTTAGGGGCTGATTATGCAGTGGACTTTTCCATTACCTAGACGCATGAGCACCTTGACTTCCCTGGTCGACCTATTAAACATTCCATGACAACATGACTCAGGTGTACAAAAGGAGTGTGACTATTGAATGAATTTCTTCTCAATATCCGATGGGCTCTAGGGTTTGCACATTGTGTAAGGGCTCATATTGGTTCCTTTTGGTGTTTTCTGTCACAATGAGATAGCCATAGGACTTGGGAAGCTGAGAAGCAGATCGGCACTGGTGATTTTCCAGGACACCTTCCTGGCTTGACACATAGCATTCAGTAGCAGTATCTGGGCCATGTTAAATCCAGGGATTTCTTTTTTAGGCTTAGAAAACCAGAAAGGAAGAGCTGGGAATCACAGAAGTTTTCAGCTATATACACCATCACTGTCCAAGGTTTAGAACAATAGAATGAAGCATAAAGAGTAAAATGCTGCTTATGGATGGACCTTTCCCAAGAATAACAGATAACTTATCTTTCCTAACAGTTTTAGTACAGCAGATTTTAGTCTTCCCTCTCCCCTCACCAGAGTAACTGAATAATAAGACTATATCATAAGTAACAATGTTCACAAATTCCCTGTTCACCATACTCTCCCCCATCCTTTCCAGCTCCAAATTTGTGTATGGTTTGGTGATTTGGATGTTTAATACCTTGAGTAATTTAAAATAAAACCCTATAAATGACAACTATACCCTCTACGAGATCTCTCTCTCTCTCTTCTCACTTCCCCCCCCACACACACACCAGATAAAAATCAGTGCTTTAGACATATACCTGACAGTCAATTATTGTTAAATATTTCATTATGCTCTATAATTTCATCATTTTACCTTGGGTGAAAACTGATGCTGACAATAGAGAGCATGAATGAAGAGTCTATGCCTCTCCCAGCCCCTTTATCAAGAAGGCAATATTCATACCCAATTTTGTTGATCATATATATGAGATATATATATATATATATATATATATATATATATACACACACACACACACACACACACACACACACACACCATATGTTTCAGAGATATTTTTCAGGAGAGGCAAGACAACCTGACCTTAATGTTATTCCTAATTATATTAATCTATAAGCAGTATGAGGTCTTATCTCTGGGCTATCAATTCATGATGTGACATGTTAGCCAGTGGAGTTACTTAGATTAACTATTTTTAGGATAGTTAAGTGATATTGGAAATATCAACAGAGTTCAATATGGATTTTCCCCCATCTGAATCATCTGATCACAAAATCAACAAACCAATCACATGAATCACCCTTTAAATTCTTCTGAGCATCGTTGCCAATTTCAGCTATTTTTTTTTTTTTTTTTTTAGAGAGGGAGGGAGAAAGAGTTGGGGGGGAGGCGCAGAGGGAGAGAGAGAATCTCAAGCAGGCTCCAAATCCAGCACGGAGCCTGAAGCAGGCTCCATCTCACAGTTCTGGGATCATGACCTGAGCCGAAATCAAGAGTCAGATGCTTAACTAACTGAGCCACCCAGGTACCCCTAATTTCAGCTTTAAGACATACATTCTTATTTACCAAAATTCACCATTAAAAGTAGGTTTTATAGGCATTTGTTTATTTTATTTTCTTTTTTATTGAAGTATAGGTGACACGCAATGTCACATTAGTTTTAGGTGTACAACGTAGTGATTCAACAAGACTATAGGTTATGCTATGCTTACCACAAATATAGCTACCATCTGTCACCATGCAATGCTACTGCAATAGCATGAACTATATTCCTATGCTTTATATAGGTATATGTTTTGAAACGATCTTAGAATTAATGAAAACACTTTGGCAGAGACTATCATTTTCTATACATCCTCTAACAAACTAAATTGTAAGTAAGTGGGCTCACTTTTCAATCTGTTACATTTATTACCAAAAGTACTAAGGCATTTAAAAATAACCTTTTAATATTATCAAAAGTATATTTTCTAAAGAAAACGTAATTAAAGTATACAAAGTATTTGGTATTTAGGACTGCAGAATTTGAATTATTAAAATAACAATTAAGGAGATAATCATAAATGACTTTCATGAATTTTGTTTTCCATGGGACTCTTTCAAACTGTCCTAAGTTTGGGGTTTAATGGACTCAAGAAATATTAGAAATATGTATCTATAAGTTCATTAATATTTAAAGTACTATTTAAATATTTATTATGTATTATTTAAATAATAATATTTATTACACATTTATGATATCCAATATCTTTAACAAATATGGACTATAAAAAGGTAAATCTATTTTGCTAAGAAAATTAATGTATCATACTTCAGTTGCAATGCAGTGTTTGATGTTCGGGTATTCAAAAGTAGGGTGACTGT
Source organism: Callorhinus ursinus (assembly GCF_003265705.2). Lineage (NCBI taxonomy): Eukaryota > Metazoa > Chordata > Mammalia > Carnivora > Otariidae > Callorhinus > Callorhinus ursinus. The sequence continues at coordinate 7,763,036 of NW_027397074.1, read as the reverse complement.
GTTTTTATCATATTTTCGTGCTGCTTCCATAGTCAGGCACTACTACTCTGAAAGAATCTCTGTTCTTTACTGGTGACTGGAGTTCTCTTTCCAAAAACCCTATCTGATTGCTTTGGTTCTTGGATTACTAATCTATCATAGTTTCCCAGTGCTTACAAGATAAATTCTGCATTCTTCAGTATCTCCTATAAAAAGCTCAGCTGAGAGACAATGTTCAGGGAATATTATTGAAGGCACATATCATCTATCAACTTTTAATGTACTTTAAACTCTTCTCTTGGCTCCAGTGAGATTCCTGGAAGGGACATGAGCCAGGTTATCCCCTCCTGGAATCGCTAGGGGATTTTACTATGAGTTAAGCCCTCAGGTTGTACAGAAAGGAATAATAGGGAAAGAGAGATCAAACCTGTTGCTGTGTTACCTGCAAAGTGCTGCTGAAGATATTCATGATATTACTCAATTTCCCTTATATAAAATGTCATATGAAAATTCTCCTTTTTATTTTATGCAGAAGATACTCTGTGGCCCTAAGAAAATGGTATAAAGTTCCTCCAATTTTCTTACCTGTTTTCTTTTGTGTCGTGGCTCCAGAAAGGTTAAAATTAAGATCAGTCACTGCAAACATGCTGGTTAATAAGATTGTCACGTTTTACTGTCCCTTGTGATCTCGCTCCCCGGCTCCCCGCCTTTTTACCAATCTTTTTTTTTAACCTAAACAGTCAACTATCTTAGATTGGTTATAAGCCATTTAAACATTTCAAGAGAGGGATGGTTGGGACAGAAAGTATCTCTCTTTATGCAGCTTATGGGCTCTGCAAAACCTGTTCTCAACGTAACTTCCAGGGTTGTCTCCTGACAAGAGCAACTCAGAACGACTCAAGGTTTTTGCCCCACAACGGGTGCTTCCCTGCCTATCACTTCCCAGTCACAACATCCTCCTTTTCCTAAATGCCATGCCTTCTCATTTCCATTTTTCTGCCTGGGAAATTTCTAGTCACTCTTAAAAACTCCTCTTACACGAGGTCTCCTACCATAATCTAAAAGAATGCATCCTTCCTGCCAAGATACCATTATATTTTCAGCATATAATTTTTTTTTTTTTTGAGATAGAGGAAGAGAGAGGGAGAGAGAAACTACTAGTGGGGGGAGGGGCAGAGGGAGAGGGAGAGAATTCTACTCAGGCTCCCCAGCCAGCATGGAGCCTGACATAGGGCTTGATTTTACAATTCTGAGATCATGACCTGAGCTGAAATCAAGAGTCCGAGTCAGATGTTTAACCAACTGAGCCACCCAGGCGCCCTATTTTTTTTTTAAAGATTGCTATCTTCTCCCTCTTTCTTCACATGGTCTTCCTCTGTGTGTGTCTGTACCCATATTTCCTCTTCTTACAAGGACACTAGTTATACTGGATTAGAGTACCCTCGCCGTGACCTCGTTTTAATTTAATCACCTCTTGAAAGATCCTATCTCTAAATACAGTCACATTTTGAGGTACCGGGGATTAGGATTTTGACATATGAATTTTTAGGGGACACAATTCAGCCCACAAAGAGATGTTTAATTTATTTTTCTAACCCAAGCCCTAACTCCATGCCTGACATATAGTAGAAATAGTAAATATTTGTTAATTAATGTTATCTTAATATAAGTACAATTATTACTGTTATATGTATTTAAAAATACTTTTTCAATAAGTTATAAAATAACAATTTTTTTATATACCATAAAACAGCCGTAACATACTGTTTTTCTACTAGTCTCTTCCTTACCGAGTTTAGTTTCCCAGTAAGAACTTTCATAGCAATTTTGTTATACTGCCACCAAGCGACGCTTAAATGAAACTGTTTCCACATGTTCTGCAGAGTTTAAGGTTTTGCTGAGGTTGAAGATGGGACTCTTAAAAACTCTCAAAGACTCATAGTTTGGGCATTTTTACATTTTAAAATCAATTGCCCTTACTAAAACAAAGGTTTAATCAGTGTTTGTGGAAACATTGGCAGGTTATTATATAGAGAAAATATTTTAAAAATAAAATTGTATTCATAGTTCTTTGATAAAATGCCCACATGCTAGATACCAAAAACAAACCGTAGCGTCTGTTTAAATTTAATTTTGACCATCAGCCTTTCTTGAGTTCATTCAGGGAGCTATCCCCTGGTTTGTGTAGGTTTTATTACTTAATCAGCTCACACGGAGAGAAAAAGATACTGGCAGCTTTTTCCTTTTTAGGGAGAAGTGGTTGATGTTCCTCCTTAAATTTGCAGTTGGAACCTAGCAGGAATTTCAGTTGCTGAAGTAAACTGGCCCACCCCCACCTGAGGAAATTTAAGGGAAAGCTGTGCACTGAGAACCTCTAGATTGAGAACCCATCCATTTGTGCCTTCAGTGAAGAAATAGCACCCCTCAAAGACTGCTTCCCTGGCCCCCTCTCTAAAAGACAGTCCACCTACCCCAATTATTCTCTTTCTGTAATATCACAGAATGTATCACTCTGGATTTATCTTGTTCAATTAATTTTTATTAACAACATTAACAATATCAGATTTTTCTATTAGAAAATAAGCTCAGTAGCCTTTTGATTCATGATTATATTCCTGTCACCTAGAAGAGAACTAGGTATACTGTAGGTTATTAATAAATATTAATAAATGAATGAATACCATTTCATTTTTCAGAATGAGTTTAACTGAGGCTTTTACTCAACTGCCTTCCCCAACATAGTTCTTACAGGGGCAGGGGCTATAGTGACTGTGTGAATCCTTCTAGCCTCTGTTACTAGGAAGAGAATGCAAAGGGAGAGCTTAATCTATTTTATTTCACATAAAGCATGCCATCCCCATCTGTCTTGCTTGTCCTCTTCGTGACATCTCTGTTATTTTAATATCATATTTCATCAATTTGAAAAATCAGATTTTTCACATTTTAACATATCTGAAATTGGGATGCATCTTTCAGTTGATGGAAAATTGCAACCACTGTTGGGCAAGCGGTGGTTGTGACGTTCATGTCATCACCAGCACATATGCAAACTTGGTTGTTAGTCCTGGTGGTATGACTGGATGACTCCATTCTCTTGAAGTTTCAATCAAAACACTAAGGACTATTTAAGGAGGGGATGTAAGTTTTGATGTTGTAGTCTGAAAACTTCCCACTGAACCTTCTGATATGGTCAAAAAACCCCAGCAGCAAAATTATAGAATGGGTGGCATTGGCTTGGAAGAAAATCACAGAGACAAGAGTAGAGCGCTTTTTTTGGAAGTACCACGTTGTCAATCCTCTTGTGGCACAAAGGACAATATTGTACTGGAAAACATGCATGTCAACAACTCTGAGTTTAAATGCAGTCAGGAAAGTTTGACTCTGAAATGAATATTTTTAGGAATAGTTTAATTTCTCTTATGTTTTTTCATTTTCACTAGAATGGTATATGATAAATCTACATCAAAATGAGTCTAGAATGATGCTATGGATAAGTATAATATTTAAATTCAAATTAGTAAAAAATAATTTGTTATAGTTTAGTTGGCAATGTGTTTTCTTCTCGATCACATTTAAAATTATGATATTTCTAATAATGGGTGACATATTAGTATCTGTGAAATGTGATATTGAGTGTCTACCAAGTATCAAGCCCTGGTACTAGGCATTAGAGATCCCTGAGTGACAAAAGGAATATAGTCCCTGTCCTCATAAAGCAAGCTTCGCCTCACTAGCCACAATACCTCCCCCACTTCTCATACCCAGAGGTAAATGAAGTGCTAGTATAAGCCATTACTCGAATTTGTCAAGACATATTACATAATTTTGGTAAAAATAAGATATCTATTAATCATTTTCCATTGGCTCTACCTTGCCTGAAGGAGTTTTTAAAGGGAAAATTGAAAAACGATGGTATGTTTAGCAAACAATATGCTATGAATATTGTAAATAGTCATAACAAGTCACTCAGAGTTGTATTATTTATTATTTCTTCCTTTGGATTTATTGCGTGTGATAGCAGTGATTGTTTTATCTTTAAATAACTTCCTGTCTTGATTTCATACTTCAGTGCAATAATGTATCCTGTAATCTTTGTCTTTTCCTTCCTTATCTGAACTCTCTTCTTAAAATATATAACAGTTCTTTGGCATCAGGATGTAAGAAATTAGCTCTCAAGTTTCTAACTAATGGATTTCCAATTAAGCTTGTCACCTTTTTTCTGTTTTTAAAGTTTTAAATTTTAAAAATTTCTGAGAAAGTTGGAATTGCTGTTAGATTTTATGGCAAATAAACCTCCATCAAAAAGAGATGTTTTCACTCTCTAGAGAAGTTTGTGACTTTCACCCACTAAAAATATCTAGCAAATCTGAATTTCTGAGTATTTTAAAATATAGAACAATTAAATTATATGATGGCTTTATCAAGTCTGTTACAATCTACTATGTTCAGAGAGAATAATGAATAAACTCAACAAAGTGTCCAAAGCTGTCTATTAGGTGACCTCACCATACATTTGTTATTTTCTATGCGTAGAACTCTTTGAAGGCAGTGGTCTTCATATGCATAGCACCCAACATAATGCTTAGAATGTAAAAGACCTCTGAACAAGTGCTTATTCATCACTAAGAGGCCTTAAAGAGTTCCTGAGTATGGGCTTTGGAGCCAGAATGCATAGATTTGAACATTGTCTCTGTCACTTGACCAATGGCCTTGCCTAAGTTACTTAACCTCCTAACCCAGATCCTTCATTAGTCAATGGGAGAATGATTATATTAACTCATAATGTTGTTATTGAAGATTGAACTAGTAGTGCATGGCTTTACATGCATTTAGCTACAAAGCCTAACACATAAGTGTTGGATAAATGTCATCTACTATTGTTATTATACTTGTTACTATTAATATTACTTGAGAAACTATATAGAAAATACAGGAATTCATGCAACAACATTTAGCATGCTTCATGAATGAAAACTATCTGTCAAGCATTGGTCAAGATGCTGGAGTTTATTTAAAAAAAAAAAAAAAAAAGATGCTAGAGTTTATGTTCCAGGTAAGAAGTTAGGCAATAAAGAAGTAAACAATAAATGGGATGTTTTCACATACTTGCAAGTACTCCAAAGAAGATGAAATAGCGTAATCTGACGGAGTACATCTAAGGGATGGAGGGGGTAGGGTTTTTTGTAACATACTAGATGGCAGACTTAACAAAGGCCTTTTGAGAAGGTGACATTAATTAATACTTAAATGATAAAAAGAAGTCAGGCTTGCAAAGATTTCAGGAAAGAGGATTTCAGACAGAGGGACTAGAAAGAGTGAGGGAGCTGATATAGGAACAGGCAGAGCCTGTTCAGGACTAGAAAGAAAAACAATGAAGCAGTAAAGAAGTTGAAGAGCAATAAGATAAATTCAATGAGGAGAGTAGGTGTCCACCTACAGAAAATATTATTATAGTCTGTAATAGGGAATTTGAATTTATCCAGAGTGCAGTGGGAAGTGTTTTAAGCAGCAAACTACACTGGAGGTTATAACGAGCCAAACACAGCAGTGGCAGTAGAAACAAAAAGAAGCAGACAACTTAATATTGATGAGAGAGTAATACTCCCCAAATTGATTCTCAAAGTCAATGCAATTTTTAGTAAAGTTCCGACTAGCTGTTTGGCAGAAATTTACAAAGTGATCTAGAATTCATTTGGGGATCAAATTCCTCCCTGCCTTGTGGACCCAGAATAGACAAAATAATCTCAAAAAGAACAAAGTTAGAGGATTCACATTTTCCAATTACTAAACTTACTATAAAGCTACAATAATCAAAACAGTGTTATACTAGCAAAATAATACACTTATAGAGCAATGCAATGTAACAGAATCAAGAAATAAACTCTTACATTATTTTTGACAAAGGTGGCAAGACAATTCAAAGGAGAAAGAACCGTATTTTCAACAAATGTTTGTTGGATAACTGATTATTCACATGTAAAAGAATGAATTTGGACCTCTACCACACACCGTGTGGAAAAACTAACTAAACATGGATCATAGACTGAAATACAAGAGCTAAAACTATAAAACTCACAAAAACAATAAATTTCAAGACTTTGTATTAGACTAACTTCTTAGACATGACAGTACATCACAAAAAGTAATATAGATAGACTCCATCAAAATTTTTAAAAATTTGCTTCAAAGGACACTATCAAGAAAGTGAAACGTCACGCCACAGAATGGGTGAAAATATTTGTAAATAATGTATCTGATAAGGGATTTGTTCCCAGAATATATAAAGAGCTCTTACAATTTAACAATAAAAGATAAATAACCAAACTAAAAAATGGGTCCAAATAGACTTTTTTCCAAAGATAACATACAAATTGGCAGCAAGAAACACCCATTAGTAATTATGAAAGGAAAATACAAATCAAGAGGTGCCTGGGTGGCTCAGTCAGTTAAGCATTGACTCTTGGTTTCAGCTCAGGTCATGATCTCAGGGTCCTGGGATCAAGCCCTGTCAGGTTCCACGCTCAGCAGGGAGTCTGCTTGAGGATTTCTCTTCCTCTTCCTCTGTCCCCCACCCCTCTCACATGCTGTCTCTCTGTCTCTAAATAAATAAATAAATCTTAAAAAAGTATACATGAAAGATTTTTTTTTTAAATGAGGTGTGCATTTAACTAAGTAGATGAGGACATCATTAATTAAGCTAGAAAAATGTAAGGCAAATAAAGCTTGGGGTAAATATGAAGAGTGGTACATTTTTAGTACCAATGGACATATAGGTGGATATATCCCATAGGTCTTGGAAAAATACCAATTTGTAGCAAAAAAGAGAAAACAGGGCTTAATAATTATAGCCTCATCTTTATAACCTGCCCATTCAAAAACAGAAAGAATATTTTTAAGTGAATATATATATATTTGCAATTGCATTAACTGTATTAAGATAACAAAAATGGTTGAAGTTTGGTTTAAAAGGTAGGTGGTGAATTTAGCTTTTGATATGTTGCTTTTGGGGTTTTTATGTGATACTAGAATATGAGTTGCTGAAGACAGGTACTATATGTAGTTTGCTTACCATTGCAACCAATAATAGCAATAATGATAGTATTCTTAAAGCTACCAAAAAATTTGTTCAATTAACAAAACCATTTGCAAATATGCAGTAGGTAGTTAAAATATGATTCTAAAGCTATAGAGTTGAATTGGGGCTGGGGGTATAATGTTTCTACTGTCATCCTAATTTTAATAACCAAAAGTCTTGTGAGAGGATAGATCACTTAGGGAAAAAAAAATGGGCAGAATTGGAATTCTCCCCAATATTTAAGCAATAGTTAAATGAAGGAGAAACTATACCCCAAATTGGATTTTCAAAATTATTTTCTTAAGTTCTTGTTTTCTCAACAGTAAGACAGAAGTTACTTGGTGCAGGCAGAAATAAAAGAGTGAACTAAGACTTGGGAAAATTGTTTTAAGGTTTCCAAAAAATACACTGCAGAAATAGAAATTATATGTCATTCTCTAAGTGCTATGGGATAATCTAAATCAATTCCCAATGAGATTATCTTCAAAACTAGATGGTCTCCCTGGTCTGTTCCAGTGGACTGAGTTGAAGAAATTTATCCACATTCTTATTCTCTTTTTACCACTAAATCTATCTTTGTATCTTTGCCTAATAAAATCAGGTGATCGATATGCAGAGAGAACTGTTACTTCTTATATTAGTGGCCATCAATAATAGTCCATCAAAGAAGATTGTATGGGTGTCTGATCTGTTACTTAATTGATTTCTCTATTTCAGTGATATGAAGTACATATTAAATTTCATGACCTTGTCCCAAAGGTGTTAGCAGATATTAAACACCCATTCCATTGAGACATGATTTTCTGATACAGCAAATTTCACACTTCTATAAGCTATGAAAGATGTTAACAATTGCTGCTCTCCCATGTAATTCTTAGTAGTGTTATTATTTCACATTTGGTAGTTATGAAAGAGAGGGACAGAGACAGAGAGAGAAAGACAGAGACAGACAGGCTAGCTTACTGAGGAGCACATACTGTATCTAGACAGAGCCATGCTTGGGGATAGGGAGGAGATGCCTAAATGCCTAAGAGATCTGCATCAAATAGATGCTCTGCTGAGGAACAGAAGGCTGCATAAGCACATGGGCCTGGGACAGCTCAGAAACAGTATAGTAGGATATGAAAGAGACACATGTGTGATGTTTGATTTGCCAGGAGTCTGTACATTTGATTCTAGTTTCAGTTGGTTCCAAAAGCTGTGGCTTTGCTGTTTGGTAAAGGTCTCTGTGCCAGAGAGAGAAGCTCAAGTCTAGCAGCTCATATGGTATCAGAACAGTAACAACTTAAAAAAAAAATGCCTATTAATTCTTTCAGTATAATTTGCTATAGGCCTATTTTTGGTGCCTGGTAAAGCACCGAGCCATCATCTTTCCTCTGTGGGTCACAGCTCTACGTAGTATAGCCATCACTTTAAAGTAGGTAAAGTCCATTGTCTCCTTACCTTTTCTTTTTGATTTTTTTTACGTATTTGTTTACTTCTTTGTGGAGCCCAAGTCCCTTAATTTTCCTACAGTCTCCAGAATATCTGAATCATGACCTTGGTCCTGACATCAAACCTTATCAACAATAATTAACAGTTGGTAAAATGCTGATTTCTTTTACTATAAAATTCTAGAGAGCCTGGGTGGCTCAATTGTTAAGCGTCTGCCTTTGGCTCAGGTCATGGTCCCAGGGTCCTGGGATGGAGCCCCGCATCGGGCTCCCTGCTCAGTGGGGAGCCTGCTTCTCCCTTTGCCCCTGCCCCTGCTTGTGCTTGTCTTCCTCACATGTGTGCCCACAAAAAAATAAATTAATTAAAAAACCTTTATCATAAAATTCTAATTCTAGAATGTATCCTAGGAACATTGTAAGATATGTACAGAAATCCATATGTAAAAGGCAGAACAAAGTAAATGGCCTTAAAATTAAATGTATTTATTCAAACAAATCTGGGCTGCATTAAGTATAGTGGACTAGTAGTGTTAAAAAAAGTTATTTCTCCAAGTTAATAATTCTATAATTTACTCTATTCTTCTGCTCTCTGTTTCCACGAATAGCATGTGGCTACTGGAAAGGGATCTCAGTGAACATGAACATCTTAAGGAAGGTAGAAGCCCTGTAGAAGGAAGCTTGCACATTTATTAACAAAGAGCCTCATTACTCTTCTAAACCAGTACTTCTCAAGCTTTAAAGTGCTTAAGAATTACATGGATATTTTGTTAAAAATATAGATTCTGATTCAGCAAGTCTGAAATGGAATCTGAAATTCTGTATTTGTAATAAACTCCCAGGTGTGACCAATGCGGCTTGTTCAAGAACCACACTTTGAGAGCAAGGTTCTAAAAAACCCATATAAGAAAATGTTACATCCTTCCTTGCTGTCAGCCATGATAGGAGAATTGTCAGTTTCAAGGAAACTGTTAATCAGTCTCTCATTGATAATCTCAAGGAGGAATCAGTGACATGCAGGGTTGGTTTGGTTTGAAGGTTTCATATGTGAAACTGATTGAGGGGGTAAGGACTTTGGGACAGGGATTCCTAGACCCAGACTGGTCTGCATCACAACCGAAGAATAACTGAAGTCCCAGTGATAGAGCATGTAGCCCAAAAACTTTTTGTAGCCCTAAGAAAAGAATCCGCATAATTCCATTCCAGCCTTGTAAATGAAGCGAATATTCAGTTAAAGACAAGGGCAATGTTGTGTGGTCTAGAATACAAGCTCTATGGCATTGATTCATGTCATTTATTTATTTATTTATTTATTTATTTTTTACTCCCTCCTTCCCTCTTTCCTTCTTGGAATAGTAGAAATTGTGGTTGGTGAAAAGAGCAAGGGCCTTGGAGTCTGATGTGCCTTGAGTTAAACCACTGGCTTTGCTGTTTAAGGGTGGAGAATGAATCTGGAACGGGCAAACAACATATCACACATTTTATTTGCGAGAACTCAGTGGGTGGGGTCTTACAGTTCAGTTGAACTTAGGGCCTTTATCAAGCCTCTCTGAAACTAGATCTCTTCTGTGTTAAATGGAGATACTATCCAAGTCATTGATGGTTGGTTCTGAGAAAAAAAGGAAATGATAAATATAAAACTTCTAGCAAACACTTAGTACTATATGTATACTAGTTCCATTTCTTCTTCCATTTAATGCCCTAACACAATCCTTATCTGAAAAAAAATTCAGCACACTTCCTCTTCCCCTGGCTTCTTCTGGGGTCTCAGATTAAATGCATGTCATTTCTTTCTGGGGGAAGCCTTTCCTTTCTCTTCCTGCCCTCAGCCCAGTTAAGTTAGGGGGTGCCCACACCTGCCTCAAGATCACCACTGTAGTTTTGCTTAATTGACTCTCTTCCTCACTAGATCCCCTTAGGCCAGAAGACTCTGACTGTCCTGTCATTTTTGAATTCCCACTGCCTGACATACAGCAGATGTTCAGTAAATATTTTTTGATTGAATAAATACATTAACTTAATTTAGCCCCATTCTGTGACTCTCTGAATAACTCCTGTGGTTATAAACCCCAGGCTGAGATGTTTAAAGACTCTTCTCAAAAGATCATCTCCGTCTGGGAAAGAGTAGTTCTCAGAGTATCATTGATCATTCCTTTGTGATATTATTTCTGCCCTTAATTATAAAAGAAAAGCATATATAAGCCAGTTGGTGAGTCTACTCCTTGCAGTAAAATGTATTGCTATCCACATTAAACCAAGGACTCATGGCTTCAGTGTTCTGCTTGTCTGAAGATAAGAAAAAGGGAAGGTGCTGCATTTGATAGAAAACACTCTCCTCTGTAACCCTGTGGGGCATTGTTAGGAACTTGTTGCCTAAAGCAATACACTGGCAGATTCTGACAAGGTGTTTGAAGGCTGTTTTAAATCAGAGATAAACATCAGACTGTGAACTGAGTAGGTTTTTGTCAGGCATATTGGAGTCTGATAAAAATTCTTAAAAAATTGGTTGTGTATAATAGAAGACATGAACAGTCAATGTAAGCACACTTTTGAATGAAAGCCCGATTTGGAAATGTGAGAAAAAGATTTTTTTATAAAGTCTTTCCTTGATATGTTTAAAATCAAACAATGCTGTTTTTTTGTTATTACAACAATGAAAGTGCTGCTATTTTAATAATTGATATTTAAAATGGCACTTAATTTGTTTCATGCAACTAGCATAAGGTCACCTTGTAAAAATTCCACCTAAAAGTAATTCAGCATACAAATATTTTAGATGCAATATACTTTTTTACATGGATAGAATTCATCTTATAAAAGGTATTCTTTTCCTACTTTCATAGCATTTGTATTACTTTATTTTCACCTTCTTGGTTTTGATAAATTATTACCAATCCAATAGATTAGGCAATTTAGAATATGAGATTCTAAAGAGAAGAGTTTTTTACACATATAATAATGTTAATGTGTGTATCGGAAGATAGAGTTGTTAAAATCATTGAGGGCTATAAACCAAGTAAGAAGATGCATTTGGAAATAATTCAACTATTCCTCATAGATTGAATTAAAGGATGCAGAGATTTGTTTTTATTCTGTAAGAGTAATATTTCTAACTGGCTTATAGAACAGTCTTCCTTTGTTATTTTACTACTTTATCTCAGATTTTTTCTTCATTAAATGGGAAGTTTAAAGAAATAATGAATATTACACTATATGAGAGTAGATTAACCTCATGAAAGTCAAGAAATGTTGGGTTGAGTTTATTGTAGTTCTCTTTGCTTTTTTGTTATGTAGAAATTAATTTAAATTTTTTTTGTCATTTAGACTGTTCCAAGTGCATATTTTTAAATCTAAATTACAACTTAATAAAATCAGAGAAACGGGAATATACATTTTATTATTCAATTCATGTTTTACATATACACTTAAATTTTATGGCCAAAGTCTCTCACACTCTACCAGAAAGTTCTGTTTTGAGGATGTTAGAAATTTTTGCCAAAATGTAACTCTTTTCCCAGCTTTTCTCTCCCAGTCCTATCCTGGTGAAATCTTATATTATCATTATTTAAAAATATATAATGATAGGGGCGCCTGGGTGGCTCAGTTGGTTAATCGACTGCCTTCGGCTCAGGTCATGATCCTGGAGTCCCAGGATCGAGTCCTGGGATCGAGTCCCGCATCAGGCTCCCTGCTCGGCGGGGAGTCTGCTTCTCTCTCTGACCCTCCCCCCTCATGCTCTCTCTCTCATTCTCTCTCTCTCAAATAAATAAATAAAATCTTTAAAAAAATAAAAATATAAAAATATATAATGATAAATGAATATACACTCATTAAATTCAGTCCATACAGTTGTATATAAAAATCTTCTGTGAAGATCTGGGGACTAAATGTAATGCCAAGAGAGTTTTTCCTCCTACCCGTGAATAGCACCCTTTATCTTCCAGGACACTTACTGTACTTTTAGTTCAAAAACAGGGGCCATGCTTAGGGGGACAAGCATATATTTGCCTGTATGAAAATAATTCAAGTGTATGTTGTAGATGATTATTACCTGGGTAAATGCCACAAAATACAATTGAACACTGAAGTTATTGATTTTCTTAAATCAGAATTAACTTCTAAAAGAACCTATTGAGATTTAAATAATTTAAACTATTTTAATAAGAATGATAGTTTTGTGACTTGACTTTATCATTGCATCAATCTATTTGGTGTGGGGGGGGACAGATAGAAAGAGATCTAAGGAAATAGATTATGAATAGGAAGGTGAGAAATTGGAAAAAGCCAGAGTATGGAGCCACTGTTAAAACTGTGTGATCTGGCACGACAAAACATTTGGAATCCTCTAGTAGAAACTGGTTAAGGGCAGAGGCTATACTTTATAGATTTTTACAATGGATGTCTATTTGTAAATTTTTAGTAAGGGCTACAAGTTGATATATGGGAGTAAGTTGGGTTCTGAAAAGTCTATCTACCATAGAGAAGCTTGGTAAAAACTAACTTGACCTGCTTCAACCTAATATTTTCCCTAGAGCTGACTTTATTATAAGATATAAAGGCTCAGAGACAAATTAGATCAATACACCTTTGAAAATAACAGAAAAGCCATCTCAAAGTGGTTTAAGCAATGAGAATATTTATCAGTACATAATAAGATGTTCAGAAGTAGGTAAATCTACTAAAACCTGAAGTCATTTACCTGTATCTTTAAGAGCAAAGAAACTTTCCCAAAGCCTCCTAGCCGACTTCCTTTCAGGTCTCATTGGCCATTATTATATCACATGTTCTATCTGAGCCAGTCACCAGTAAAAGGAATTTGATCACCATGATTGGATTCCGCCACTTAACGATTAGTGCTGAGGCCCACCTTCTGTGAAGGATAAGGCCTCTCCCAAGAAGGTAACCAAAATCTAAATCATATTAATATTGAAGAAGAGGAAGGAGTGGAGTGGGTAATGGCTATGAGGTATCTAAACAGCAATGAATATTATACAAACAATTAAATCATATTTATCTCTTGGTCCTTCCAAAGATACTTCCTGCTTTATTATTGTTTGAGAAAGTTGAAATTTAAGAATTTATGGTTACAAAAATAACTACAGTGTTTGATGCATTTATGTGTATCTCCTTGACATTTATACCTCCAAATAACTTTTAAAATCTGTGGATTAGAAGGACTTTAAAGTAAAACCCTATCCTATTGGATTATTGAAATTTCTGAACCTTGAGGGATATATAATCCTACAGATATTTTGGCTTCAAGATTCAGAAGCAAGAACACACATGATTATATTTCAGAAGCTACATTTCACTAAGATTACAAAAATCAGTAGCATATTTAAGCTTCATGTTACAGAAAATAGAACATGTTCAGCCATTTGATCACATCTGGGATTCTTTCAAGCATATGCCTCTTACGCAGTAACCTATGAATCCCTTTTGTTCACAGCTTCAGGCTCTGATTTTGGGAAGTATAATATACCACAAAATAAGTTTAGAGTCAGAAATTTGGGGTTAAATCCTAATTCTACAGCTTAACTAGCTGTTAAACTTCTATAATTCACTTAGATTTTGGACTTTCAATTACCTCAAATTACCTGAGATACCCCTGGTTTTGAAAGAAATTTAAAATGAAACCTTTGTCTGTATAAAATCTTGTGAGGGCCCAGGTCTTTATGCTACCTTGCTGAATGATTCTGTCATGCCTATGAAGACTCTGCTGATGAGCAAGGAGGAGGGGGTCTCTTTATCTTTTTTTCTCTTGCATTGTCTTTTTTTATTCTTTTATCTGCGTTTTGCTATGTTTTTGCCTAAGAAATGTAATAGATTGTATTAATTTGAAAATTACTATCCAAGCAGCCTCCAGAATATATCCTCAAGCTTCAGGGAAGTGCTTTTTCCCCTGTTTAAAAAAAAAAAAAAAGGCAACAGTATAAAATTACATCCTTTCTTTTCTACCTTCCCCAGTAGTTACTTGCCCCAAGGATGTAGGTGAGAAGCTATTTCCAAAGCCATCTCAATACCTAAGAATAAGCCCTTTGTATCTCTTCTCATCTGGAGGTTATAAATGCAAGCCCTATCCAGAGTTGCTGACAGTTTCACTTTGAAGGTTCTGCCACCAGAGGGAACTGAAGTTTTAAGATTTTACAGTGCCTCATAGGTGCTATATATTCCTAATAAAATACAAATTCCTTAATGAGACTACAGCTATTTAAACTTGGAAATTTTCACACAAAATTTTCCGAGGAATTGTGTTAAATATATTTTACAGCTTTTATTAGTCATTTTATTCTAAAGAAAGAGATCTCTTTAGTGATTCCTTTATTCACATAGATTCCTAAATTTCTACAGTAATAAAATTCATGCATCAAAAAATTTATAGTGGAAATAATTGGGGGAATCATGAAAAAAATAGAAATCTCATAGGAATGATAAAAATTATATATGTATTATAATCTTCAATAGAAAGTGGGAAACTGATTTTTTAAATATTCATTCCAGATTTAGACAACTCTAACTCCTTTCATATTATACAGTGAATAAGTTATATAGTATATAAAACTTGCCAAGAATATCACTAGCTTAAATGATACTACCACAGATCTGTTGAAGATACCTACACTGGGGAACATGGCAGACATTCTGATACAGTGTAGCAATAAAAGCACAAACCTGCTTTTTCTTAAAGTTTATTTTACCCAGGATACTTCCAAAAGACTTCTACAGAGAAATGGTTCAATCTAAATTTGCAGTGATGACTCAGCAATCATTTTTATGCTCTATTTTTTGGTATTAGAACCTTTTGCCCTCTTTTATATTTCAGTGGTTTTTGCTTTTGTTTTGTTTTGTTTTTTAATGTGTAATACCAGCATGAAGCAAAATGCAAGGAAAAATATGAAGATCACTTTTCAGATATCAAAGTAAACTAAGGTTGTAGCATTAAAGACAGATTTTACCCCCCCTTATTTTACAAGTTTCTTTCAATATATGTCCTGGTGTGGTCTCAGGATTACCTACAGCAAACTCACCTGCGACTACTGTTCAATATTTAAATTTCTAGCTTCAACCCTACATTTACTGACTCTACATTATGAACAAGCAGCCCTCAGGTGGTCCTCATGCACACCAAAGTTTAAGAACCACTATCCTAGAAGATCATTTAACTTCTTAAACTCTTACCCATCCCTAGTTCTCGGCTATCATAATTTTCATGGTCAGCACACATTGACTTCTTTAGCTTATGGACTTCACTGCCTGCTTTGTCACCTTGATGTGTATAGCTCCCAAGTGTACATTTGTAGACAGATGTGTCACCTATTTCAAATCTCGTTTAAGGCATGTTTTCTTGGAAATTCATTCTGCATCCAAGCCTTATTTTCATTCTTCACTGTGTCTTCTTGTCACCTTCCAGCACCATTGATTGTATTAAAGAAAACTATATTTTGCATCATTTCCCCATGAGTCTGCCTACTCCTTTAATCTTACCCCGACCCATTGTATATGGAAAACCTTCCTAAAATGTCTCTCATTTGTTATTTCTCTTTACAAAGATTTCCTGATGCCTCTTACAACTTAGATTCCATTGTTCATACGTAGGTATCTTTATGTTATTTATAGTCCTCCCAAGACAAAATCTCAACCCCATTACCTGACCCCTATAAGAACTAGATTAATTCCCAGTCATCTCAGAAAGTGTCTTCTAGGGTCCTCTCTCCTAGGTCAGTATTTAAATGTTCACAGGTATGGGGTGCCTGAGTGGCTCAGTTGGTTAAGCATCTGACTCTTCATCTCAGCTCAGGTCTTAATCTCAGGGTCATGAGTTTCAGCCCCAGATTGGGCTCCTCACTGGGCGTGGAGCCTACTTAAAAACAACAAAAAACAAAAACAAAAATAAAACCCCAAAATGTTCACAGGTGTATATGTATCTTACTAACTGTTCTTTAAAAGCAGAGACTAAGACTTATTCTGTTTCTGAACATCCTACATCATGTAGCCATGTACTAGGTCTCTAGAGATTGCTCAATACTGGTTGATAATTAAAGCTATGCAAAAAATTGATAACCTTTTCCTAAATTCCAGATTACATATAGAAATGTACTCACTTTGGGGTGCCTGGCTGGCCTAGTCAGAAGAACACAGAGGGTTTGAGCCCCACATTGGGTGTAGAGATTAATAAATAAAATAAATAAACTTAAAAATAAAAGAAATGTATTCATTTAATGTCACCATTTTCATTGTGATCCCAGTAGTATATATTTGGTACCAGTGGTATATGTCTGGTGTGCATTAGTAAATTTAAATCAGTGCCTTCTAAGACTTCCTCATTAAAATTCAATGCTGGGACTAATTAAATTAAGCCCCAACCGTTACAAATTTTGTATTATAGTAAATGTCAATTTCATGTAATTCAAACTGAAGAGGTTGAATCAAAGGTGCTTTTTGGCTTGAGAGGGCTATCAATTTACTTAGTGAAAAAAGCAGATGCCCTGGTGGAACACAATAACGTTCCAAAATAATCCACTTTTGACAAACAACTCTGTCCTTTCAGAGGAAAAGTAGCTTGGTTTACAATGACAAACATCAGTACATAATCCCTCTGGAGGCTCTGCCCAGGTTGCAAATGTGTTTCTCTTGTTCAGTAATGACAATATGGAGTATGATTGTCATTTTGGGTAATGGACGGAAATCAAGAAGGCATAGGGCTTTGGTTCCTTCAGAAAGACATGACTTGGCTGAAGTAGAGAATTGACCAGACCCAAACAGTCCAATCTGGGGAAGACATTCAAAACACAATGTGACTAGTTACCAAAAATATAGAAATAAATGAGGAGATGTTTTTTGGTAAGGGAACAATTGTGTGGAAACTCAGAAGAAGCCAAAGAATCAGAGTCCTGAAAGAGGAGGAATAGTAGGAGGAAATACCTTCAAGAGGAGCCAGAACCTTAGAAAGACTTGTTCTTTTAGAATGAACTGAGAGCATCCTGTGGAGGTGCTACGGGATTTAGTAAGTGGTGCTGGGCAATTTTTGCTGGCTCCCAGCCAGTACATTGGCTCATCTTTTCTCTGAGTGCCTGATTGACTATTTGCTCATTACAAACTGTTTCATTTCTCCCTACTCTGTCTTTTTTCTAAATCAGAGAATGTCTGAAAAGTAGGTTTTGTTATCCCTATTTTACTGATGAGGAAAAAAAACAATATTTATATAAATTGAATATTTTTTCCCAAGCCACATAAGTAGTAGCAGGTAGGAGTGAGATTCAAACAAGTTCCATTTGACTCCTAAAGTAGTGCTCTTTCTTTCTAAGTCCACTGCCTATAAGCAACGGTGGGATTCAAAATATTGCACATTAGGGACCACATTCAACCTTTTTATTGCTAATGAGATTCATTAACAATATACTGGACTAGACAAGATTAATAATATACAAGGTAAAATGTGGTTAGTACTATAAAAGAAAAACTGCACCAGACCAGTTGAATAGGCAAGGAAGACTTTATTCAAGACTATTGCAGTAAGAGAGAGAGATTCAACTCAGATGTGCTGAGACAAAAGGTGACAGGATTTTTGAACACTGGAGTAAGTTAATGGGAAAGTACTGGAGGATGTTAGGGGGTAGATTGTTCAGTGTGATTAGGCCATCTGTGTTTGCTAATTGTCACTTCCTGTTAGACTCTTACTCTCCCACAGAGACTGGGGGATAGGACAATATCTACTTCTATGATTACATTTCAAAGGGATACTAGTTCCTTGAGAATTTCTGGGTTGTTGAAGATTTACATCTCAAAGGATAAGAGGGACACCTGGGTGGCTCAGTTGGTTAGGCGACTACCTTCAGCTCAGGTCATGATCCTGGAGTCCTGGGATTGAGTCCCACATGGGGCTCCCTGCTCGGTGGGGAGTCGGCTTCTTCCTCTGACCCTCCCCCCTCTCACGCTCTCTCTCTCTCTCTCTCTCTCATTCTCTCTCAAATAAATAAATAAAAATCTAAAAAAAAAAAGAAAGACTTTACAATTGCAAGTCTTCTAAGTGCTCTAAGTAAAGGTACTTCAGGGAACAGGGAACTATAATTAAGAAGAAACCTATCTAAAGTTTGGTTAAGGTGAGAGGAACATTAAAACAGTCTTGACCAATACCTGTTATTAAGTATTTTAAATACCAGGCTGAGCTACTTAAGGACAGTATTTTTTTAATTCTTCCTTTTATCATTATAGTGTATCATTCTCTTGTATACATTTTAGATGTTTAGTGAATGTGTTGAATAAATGAAAGAATGAATGCGTTATAGCTTTAGCTGAACTCTGCTGGATACCAATAATAATTGAAAGAAATACGTTTTTCTATGTAGCAAAAGTGATCCCTGTTTGTAATTATGTCATTTTGTGTTTAGATGCCCTGTGAACCATGACAGTATTTCCTAAGTTGGTTTCTCATGGAAAACTCTGTGGTTAAATTACTTTTCTTTGCAGGAAGAGATGTTGATCCATGTTCAGATAAGTTTGGAAAATGCTTCTGTTGGAGTTTCACTTTCTTTATTAGTACTCTAAGTCTTGGGGCAGTCTTAAAATTCTGGGTTATTTTATAGTAAACTTTCTTCCCCAATTTTTTTTTTTTTCATGTTAAACAACACTGACTTGCTGTGGTTCTGTGTTCAATATAAAACAATCTGGGAAGTGAAGAACTTAATGAAAATTCTTTCCTCTATGATGAACTTGTGATTTAACTTTTATCAAGCACTTACTCTGCATTTGTCTGAGCGCTCTGAATTACTACATGTCATCATCACTAATATGATTAATATTTGCCTTCTTCAGTGGAGAAACCAATGTTTATAGTGCTCAAACAAATAACTCAGTTTACACACAGTATTAAGCAGCAGACCTGGGATTCAAACGCCAGTATCTTGCAAGCTTAAACCCTTACACAGTATGCACTGGTATTCAAAACTACAGTTCCCAGACCAACAGTATTAGCGTCACCTGGAAACCTTTTAGAAAATCTTGGGCTGGGGCACCTGGGTGGCTCAGTCCGTTAAGCGTCTGCCTTCGGCTCAGGTCATGATCCTAGGGTCCTGGGATTGAGCCCCGCATTGGGCTCCCAGCTCAGCCGGGAGCCTGCTTCTCTGTCTGCCCCTTTCCCCCTGCTCACTCACGCTCTCTCTCTCTCCCTGTCTGAAATAAATAAACAAAATTTTAAAAAAAGGAAAAAAATCTTGGGCCATACTCTACTGAACCAGAAACTCAGGGTGGCACCAGTGATCTGTTTTTGAGCCCTCCAAGTAAGGTTGCCAGATAAAATGGAGGATGTCCAGTTAAATTTGAATGTCAGATAAATGATAAATTTTGCAAGCCTGGGGCATACTTACACTAAAAATGTTATTTGTTATTTGTCTGACATTCAAATTGAACTGTGTGTCCTGTATTTTTATTGGCTAAATCTGGTAACCCTGCTGCCAAGTGATTCTCATGTGCACTGAAGGTTGAAAACCATTGCACCTCAGGATTATGACTTTTGTTGAGGTACATTTACTCTTATGTTCAATAGGTTGAACTAGGGAGAACGTTTAAAAATGAGCAGTTTTTTTTTTTTTTTTTTTACTAACATCACCATTTTCTTGAGAGCAGACAGTGATAAACAAACAATAGAAAATATTTCCTAAGAGGAATAGGTTTCAAAATTCCTAATAGAGCACTGCACAGAGGAATGGTAATGGCATGTCTGATTGCAGACCATAGAGGAAAGCAGGGATTTGGGGGCAAGGAGATAAAGTGAGCCATACTATAACAAAAGTTCTGTTTTTCTCCCATAAAATGGAAAAAAATGTACCATTTATACTGTGTGTATTCTGAAGGGAAGAGAGGCTTTAGAAAACAACTCTGACAACAGAACGGCCAGGTTTAAGTTGATAGATGAAAACCCACTTCCACTTCACTCTTTACTTTGCTACCACTCAGTTTTTAATCATTCTTGAAATAAGTTGCACAAAACCCCAGAGAGCAAGAGAAACTTTATATATTTATATCTTGCTTATTCCCTCTTGAATCTTTTTAGAAAAAACACAAACATGTCTCCAGGCTGAGAAAAATCATTTCCCAGCATATGGGGAACCTCACACAATGATAGTAAGGCTAGCTTCACTTCTGAATGAGTGATTCAGTCATAATTCTCTGTGCTAATTGATCAAGTGTCTCTGAAAGAGATATTTCGGGGCTCAAAACTTCTTTTTTAGTGTATCATCTCAAGCCCAATTTAAAAACAAAACAATAGAATGAAAAAAAAAAACATCCCTATATATGACTTTATTATCTTGATGTGACTAAGTTTTCCTAGGAAATGAGAGATCTGTTGGACTCAATTCAGCCAAAGGCATGTTTGCGGAATTGGCTTGCCTGAGCTAAGTCTCACAGCAAAAGCTATTACTTAGTATTTTATCGACCTTGAAAACTCTAGAAATTTAGAATAAAACTTTAGAGGCCAGCACACTGTAGGAATAAAGTTAGGCCAGAATTAATGCTAATTAATATTTTTCTTGGTGAGGGAAAATCATATGGATGGATATCTTTTGGTATATATTTTCATTACTCAATTCAAGCAGTGGTTTTCAGATGCCAGTATAAGGGATAGGAGCAGGAGACTGAATTAGCTCTTAATTAGCCAGATCACATGTCTCAACTAAATGTCTATATTTTAAGTAATAGTGTCCTGTGATACTAGATTAACCTGGATCTTTACTTAAACTTATAGGAAACCTAAAAATTATTTATGAACACAAAGTGTATTTTAAGTTAAAGTTATTTCTCACAAATCATAACCTTAATTTGATATTGTTGTTAGAGGGGATTCAGTGGATTGCATTGCTTCTCATTTGAAAGTAATATTATCATTAATAAGATCCTAGTCACTGATATTAAATGGATGCAAGTTCAGTGAACTAATTAAGGATTAAAGCAGAAAATCTTTATTGTGGCATTAAATCAATCCATAGTTTCAGTATTCATTATGCTAAGCGTTCTAGTAATTAAAGAGCACTTAAATGAAACACATGCAGAGAAATTAAAAATGAATTTCAGAAGCTAAAGCTTGTAATGTGTCTTAATAGAGATTTATATATAAAATATATTTCATTAAAGGGTGTGCAATTTGGTTGTTCTATAGTTTAATACAAAAATTACTAGTGCCACCTATTGGTCAAAGAGTAGAACTCCAAAGCTGTTTAATACAGGTACTAATCAGAAATTTCTATAGAAATAATGGGTTTCATAAAGTGAATACATGAGTGTTATTCCTTTGTATTTAAATTATACAAGTTTTTAATACATATGTTTCAAGTGATTTATAAAATGACTGTTAAAATATTTGCTAGCTCTAAAATCCAGGAATAATCATTCATAACTGATTTTTGCACATGTAGTTTGAAATCAAACCTCAATTAGTGTATTCCTATTTAAACTACTGTGCAGTAAGCCTAGAAATTTTAAGCCAATGTGGTTCTCAGAGAACTTAAAAAGAGTTTTTTCAAAGCCATGAGCCCACCTCAAACCGATTAAATCATAATTTTCTGGGGGTGTGTGTTTGTGTGAGAGAGAAAGCGAGAGAGAGAGAGAGAGGACAGCAATCAGTATTTTTTTGGAAATACTCTAGATGATTCTAACATGAATCTGAAGTTGTGAATCACTGTCTGAAACTAACAACTTAATTTAGAAGTCTGGCTTCTCATCAATAAAATGGGGGAGGGGCAGTGACATGACAGCCTTTAAAATCTCTTTTGCCTCTATTATTCATCAGTCTTCATAGGAAAATCACGCATACTATAACATGCACATTACTATTTTTTCATTCTTTATAATCTCTAGCATAGAAAAATAAATCACCCACATTTAAGAAAAAATCTTTGTCATAAAAAAAGACATTAAATTGTTTTTACATGATTATACAAACTAAACTGGCTTCCTGCAGCCTTAACTATGTTGTTGAAAGGTTGCCATCCAAGGCTTTATAAAGGCAGAAAACAAGGCAGGCTGATTCCAATTATTTAATATGTGTCAGAGGTACCAGATTTACAGCCTCAGAGGCTTAAGTCCATTACCTGCTGAACGATTTACTAATGGAGTTTCTATGGTGCCTCATTCACCAAATGCTAGACATATACAATGATGATATAAAGCATGGTCCCTAGACTTGAGAATCTGACAGTCCATGAGGGGAGATGGACCCGACATGTATGTAATGGTACAGAATGCTCTCTAATTGAGTTTTTAATGTGTGGGATTGTCAGTATGTGATGTCAGAGTTCAGGACCCCTTCAATCAAGGGGTCCTAGGAAGAAAGTTAAAAATGATTAGCACAGAGATGTTTGATGAGACTGATCAGCATTTTGAGGGAGAAAGTCCAGAGGCAGGAATCACAGAGAACTAGGTGTTAGGATATGTGAAGACACAGGGTATGCAAGAAAAGAAACAGAGGAGTCATTAGAAAAGGTTGGATAAAACAAACACCAGGGGAGGGTCATGTTATGGAAACAAACCAAGGAACGACAGTTTCAAAAACAGTGGCATGCCAGTGATCTCAAAAGTGGCTGAAATACAGGGGAAATGGTATAAAAGACAAAGAGGAGAAAGGAAATAAGGGTAGAACATTCTAGAATAATATAGAATATATAGAATAATGATAAATGGACCTATAATGCCTTTTAATTTTTTTCAGAGGAGAAAAAGCCTTATAGATACTATATGATTCTCCCTAGATCATCCAGGTAATGGCATACTGTCTGGTGTATGTCACAGACAAGTGTCAAATAAAAATGTACATATATATATATAATATATAATATATATATATGCCACATAAATAATATTTGCAATGATTCTTCTGAAAATTTTCTCTATGAGTTTCTGTCCTATTCATCTTTGTATGCCTATGGTGTCTAGAAGACACATGGGTAATCAATATGTACTGAAATTTTAAATGATTGAAAAAACTCATAACTGTAATTGATGATCACAGATTGCTTCAATCTCTGCCAGCAGGGCATTCTCTTGAATGACTTCTCTCAGTTAGGAAATTGATCAGCTAAACAAGATCTATACATTACAATCAATATACAAAACACCAAATGCATTTTCGTGTACATGTGTTAAGTATTATCAGTTTTGTATTCCACCTTAATTGATTTTCATTTTGAAAAGGTGGTAAGCTTGAAATGTATTTTGCATTTTTTATTATTCTTCTTATTTTTTTAATCAGTAAGCATTTACTTTATGTTAGTATGTCTGCAAACATTCGGGTCACAGACAAGAAGAACTAAGAACCAAGAACCTTGCTTGTGAGGAATACTTAGCCTGACATCAGAGTCAGATATTTCAGAGTCTTCCAACCTGATATTCTGAGCAGTCTGTATTTCATCAAAATGTGAGAAATAAGTAGCTATATGAGCATCCAATTTTGTTATGCATCCATAATAACTCTTAGTTATTGCCCTTTTATTTTAAAAGTTAGTTCTACTAGGAATTGAGTTGCTCCATTAAATGCCTTTGAAATGTGGATTGCTAAGTGATCATTTCTATCTTGGTAGGACTTCAATTAAGCTCTTCTGAAAAAGCAGAAGGAATTGCTAACAATGCCTCACTTCAGCATATTTACCTTCTGCTTTCTTGTGTTGTAAATTCAGTTCCCAGCTGGGGATTTAGCTTCCAATAAGACGTTATTAAAATTTACTTTTCTCCCTTCTCTTATCAACTCCAACATTTCCCTTGATTGTAGGAATGATGTGGATAGAGCATTTTGAAAACAATGTGAACCATGTGTAAGTGCTTTTTAAACAAGGCAATATTTCATATGTGATTGCAAGTCTCTGGGAGCTGACAGAGGAAATAAAGACCTGCCACTGTCACGATCTAACCTGTGCCCTGTGTCAGAGTTGTGACTGAGGCCAAAGCAGAGACCCCCTGCGAAATTTGCTGGTAGGTTATTCTTTGTTTGAGAAGTGTTGCCCGTGTAAAATCTCCTGCCAGAACTAACCTCAGGGTTAGGCCATACACAAGTTCCGAGGACCAAACCGGCAACAAATCCTGAGCCGAGCTGAGTTGAAAGAAGTACAGAGATAATCCTAAAGAATCTAAGGCATCTCTACCATATCCCAGTTCTGGGGTTTCCATTTGAAAACTAAAAAATCCCCAAATTAGAAAGTCATTTGGGTGTCAGATCCCTGTAATGGTGAGACAATTGTCTTTAAGAGCTGACTCACTTTGGAAGATGCCAAAGGTTAATATTTCTGGTGGTTAGAAAGCCACGTATTTACAAAGGACGGTTAAGAAAAAGTACACACGTTCTCAATTACATTGCCACAAGCCTTTTAAACTAAAAGGATATTAAACTGTACTACATTTATGATACTGTCCGTGTGTAAACCTAAATTTTTACTATTGTTTTGTTTAATTTTGTTTTCCTACATGATGTACCCAGATAGACTCGATTTTGAATATCTGTATAAATGAAAACACTGCCTCAAGTCGGGTAACTAAAACAGTATTATAAACCACTAGCAACATTGACAAGCACTCATTTTTTGTTTTTGGCTAACCAGATAGGGGAGCCCAGGGGCAGCACACTTGGTCCTCCCTCTCCATCACTGTGTAGCCAGCAGCCAGCTGGAGACAATTGCTGCTGAGTACAATTCTGCAGTGTGTTCTGTACAAAGGCACCATGTGAGTGGGCAAGGAGCTGCATCAGAAAGACACCTTTTTCTACTATTCATACGCTGAGACAGCCAGTCTCTACTTTGTGTGAAGGCCTCCCACCGATGGGCAGTGAGCCCTGATCATGGTTTTCTTGCCCGACAATGGAGTACTTACATTTTAAAAGGAGTCCTTGAAGACCATAAAAAAAAAAAAAAAATTCTAACATCTTATAGACGGCTTCTCTAATGATGGAGGACAATGAGTTAAAGTTTTAGATGATTTTTTCTTCCCAGTCATCTCAGATTATATCACCTGGGCAGCTGCCTATTTTAGCTCTTCAAATCCAACCTCTCCTCCCAGTGGAGGAGAAATTAGCGGAGAGAACAGGGAAGTACTCTCGTGATCAGATAATCTTCTTTGGGTAATCAGAAGTTGGTTGTAAAGTAATTTGGGAACAGATGACACTGTGATGGTTTGGAAAATCAAGGTATCTTTAGCTCATGATATATTTAGCTCCCACAGTATCTGATGTCAGCAAGAAGTCACGTCTCTAAGTATATGAAGACTTTCGGGACAGAGTAGATCAAAAAGTGGAGGGTACAGGGGAGATGAGCAGGGAGGGATACAATATTTAAGTCACAAAGCCCATGTTCCAGGGGGCACCATCCAGGGTCGGGATCACTGAACCTGAAACAGTCCACGGACAAACAGCATTTATTCATCCATCCTCCAACTCTGGAGAACCAGCATCCTCTAACTGCTATGTAGATACTTGCAGTGAGATAGAAAGTTTGAGATTTTTGTGTTAATAAATAATGCAAATAAACAGTAAAATAGTTATTGTTAACTTTCCAGTTCATTAAATTCTCATTAGGGTTATTTATTTTTTAAGATTTATTTATTTATTTGGGGGAAAAAGAGGCATGGGGAGATAGTCTTAAGCAGGTTCCCGGCCCAAATCAAGAGTCAGACGCTTAACCAACGGAGCTGCCCAGGCAGCCCATGTTAGAATTATTCATAAGTAAAATTGCCATAAAATATTGGAGGTAGTTTACAAAACAGCACAAAATAGAAAATAAAGCCAAACCAAAATTAGTTAAGAAAAAGCAAAATATAATATTTTAGGAAGTTTAGGTGAATTAAATTCTCAGTGTACTGTTATCTGCATTTTCATGTCTGCCTTCCTCCATCACACTGCACCTCATCACCCACCTCTAAGGCATCATCAGAACTTTGACTTTTAAAAATCCAATTCAAAACTTACCTACAACGTGAAATACTATTTTTTTAAATAGCATACAAAACCATAGTCTTGTATTCTTATGGGGACATATATGAACATACATATGTATTTATACAAATGCATACACATGTTACATAATGTAAAAAAAGTATTCATAATACAAATGTATATACATATGGACACTCACACAAACACTAAAAAAGTAAGAAAAGTACTGGAAGGAAATTCAACACCCCAAATATTAACAGATTTTTTATAAATCCTAAGCAGAATTGAAGGGGAAGTCTACTGCTTAGATTTGACAAATCAAGATACAAATTTTTGGTTTTTGTCACCTCTGAATTGTTTTTTAAAGTAATATCACTCAGATGTTGGTAAGGCAATTTGTTTTGTTATAATGAGAAATTGTAATTAAATTTTATTCCCTATTCTTTATTTTTTATTTTAAGAAAGCAAATTTTAAAACATTTAAGAACATATATTAAATTGCAGCTCTTTCTGATTCTGGTGTGGGGAAAATTGTATTTGTAAGTGTATATATTTAACATACGGATTTTACTTCAGTAGCTCTTAGAGAGAAAGACTCTATCATATACATTTTAAAGATATTTTTCAGTCATCACACTGTGGTTTGTATGCATTTACCCCCACTATATTTTAAAGCTTTAGGTGACATTAATGAATCTTTTAAAGCTGTAAGAAAAGGTATAGATGTATAAAAGTAAGCATTTTGTTGGAATTCCAGCTCCAAATTCATGTGAGACACTCTTGAGCAATTAATGGATGATTGTTACTGAAAGAGGACATTATTATTAGATGCATTAGTTCACAGTATGGAAACTAGATTTCTGAAAATAAAAATTCATAATAATGTCACATAGTAACCTATCTTGAAAGGAAAGTAAAACTTTATGACTTAACTGTTTGTATCAAAAGTGATCATCTAGTGCCTGGAGTATCTGAATTTAATTCTAAGAATAGTGTCAGTGGGAGGAATGCATCATTTTTCTGTTGTCTCTCAGTGCAGGTTATTAATTCAAATTCTTTCAATTCTTTTCAGTTCTTTTTAGTTCCTAGTCTGTATGATCCTTTTCAACATTCTGCTACATTGCGCTTTCCAGATAAGTGATGTTGCATTTTGGTTTAAACTTTCACCCCAAATTGCCTATATTGAGGTGTTTTAGATATTTTGACTTTGGGAAAATTAGATGCTTTCTTCCATTAATATCATGTGTCTCATTGGAAAATGCCCAGATCCTTTATTTTAATACAGTGATTTGGGTAAATCTAATACAATAACTGTTAATTCAGTTAAAAATGTCTAGGTGATAGCATAATTGTCCAGAACTATAACCTTTATAATTGGCATCAGAGTATGATGGATTCCTAGTTCTGTAAATGGTCCAGCATCTTTATATGAAACCACCCCAGGCAGTGACTTACTGGACTTTAATATCCTTCAATTTCCACATCTGCTTTTACTTCTCTGCCAGAGCCCTGGAATTGTTGACCTGCTATCTTGATTTAATCTGGTATTGTTTTTAAATTTTTTCTAAGCTTTCTTTTTCTCATTTTGGAAAGGGCAAAGTTTCTGTCCCTGAATCATTGTGTAAAGCTCCATCACATAGTTTCATAATTTTTTTATATAACTCTTTCAGACTTTTCAAATCTAATGGAAGTTGTGTATGTATTATGTTCATACATTCAGTAGTGTTTGCAATGCTTTACATTTAATGCCAGCCATAGATCTCATTAACATGCTGATAACTACCTCTGGCATGTAACTGCCTGGTTAGTCAATGGAAACTTTACTGTTCAATTGTGCGTCACTTTGAAAATTTTTTTCATCGTTAAAACAATCCCACTCAGGATTCTAATGAACAAAATAAATAGGCCATGACAAAGAATGTTAGAAGACAGGTTTGGTTTTCTTCTACTAGTATTCATGAGACACAGGTATTTAAAAGTAAACATAGTGATGAAAATCGCATAAGCTTATAGTGAAGTTTCAAAAGCATTAAAAAAAATAGAATAGGAAGAAAAAATCAGAGAAACAGCTCAGGAATAATTCGAGAATTATTGATGTCTATGGGAATGTATTTGCTTATAGTTACTAGCATGGTTCAGAAGAGTGAATGAGTGCTAGGAAACTAGCCAGGCATCCCGCGTTCCCATGAACTGCTGTGGAATGTTGCGTGAATCTTGTACCTACCTCCTTGGACTTTACTTTCCTCATCTGTAAATTAAAGACGCTGAACTAGATGTTCTCTATCATCCCTTTAATCACTGACTTTCCATTGTATTTATTGAAAACTCTCTAGATTAACCTGCAAGGTTAGCCTTGCTAGATATTAAAACACATTACTACACATCAGTGATAATTAAAATAGTATAGCAATAGTACAAGAATAGCGGGTTAATGGAAAAGAATAGAAGAACAAGAAACAGACTTAGAGGGATAAGTATATGATTAAGTTGTCATTTTTGTTCATTGAGATAAGCTGGACAATAAATTGTGTTGGGACACTACCTAACCATTTATAGAGGCATAAAGCTGTATTCTTACACTCTTACATAAAATTGAATTATAAATGGACTAAAGTTTTAAACATAAAAAAGAAAGAGAAGGGAAGGGAGAAATAGAGATTAATGGTAAAAAAACTTAAAAAACAAAATATTTGTAGTAAGATGACCTCTGTACATATCCCATTAATTCAGAGGCTGTAAGGGAAAACATGGGTATATCTTATATATACAAATTAAATACTTCACAGAGTTGAAAATGCCATAAACAAAAGACAAATAATTGGGGAAGCTTTTGCAAAGCATGTGATAATTTATGTTATACAAAGAGTTCTCAGAAATCAATAGGGACCCTTGGGGTCACAGAAAGACTGGGGGTGCCTGAGTATGGCAGAGCTCCCAGGTATCAGAGTGGGGAAGCAGGCTGCAGAGGAGGAGGAGGCTCTCGGCTCGGGGTTGCCATAAGGAATTTGCTATTCCTTCAATAGCAAAAGATGAACAACCCAAGAAAAAATGATGAAACGATATTAGCAGTTTCAGAAAGAGCAAAATAAAAATAAACATTTGGCAAGTGGCTCACCCTTACTCATATAGAGTAACATCAAGATTGAAAAAAGTGAAATGTTTAATAGGACCCAGTGTTGGAAGAAATAGTTATTCTTATATACTTTTGATGGTAGCCTTTTCTTTTTTTGAAGGACAGTTTAGCAATAGCTATCAAAATCTCAAATGCAAGTACTTTCAGATCCAGTATTCCATTTCAAGGTGTTTATCTTATAGTCCAACTTGCCAGACTATCTGTATACATGATTCTATTTGTGTTATTAAACTTACAATTTTTTAACTTTTTAAATTTGTAGAATAACATCTTGAATATAATATGAGGAGCTATTTAGCTTGTCTCTCTGGAGAAAAGGGAGAAAGAGAGAGAGAGAGGACTTCCTTTTTAAATTTTATATAATTTTATACTTCTATCCTAACTGATATCTTTACCATGATTGGATAAATATTAACAGTTTTAAATAATGCTACAAAGTCACAGGAAATGGCAGTGTCTTAAAGTATCTTTTTGAAGAGGTTGTGGAAGAAGTGATGGTGAGGCTAAAATATACTTAAGAAAAACTCAAGTCCATCTTCTGTCTTAAATTGGAAATAGTAGTTAAAAATACAGTAGTATAAATCTCTTGGAAAAATAATACAAGCTCATGTGACAAAAATGACAGTCTCTAGAGTTTCTGCAAATTATATGCTTCGCTTACTATACCAACACCCTAAAGGTTTTTTTTGTATAAGATAAAATGAGATTGATATCCTATATTCCTTCATGCAGAACTCAGTGCTTTTTATTTTATGAATTTCTTTACACACAAAGTGCTTTAAGATATGTTGGTTATTTGCAACATATTTTAAGAAAAAAGGAAAAGAAGAAGATAACAGGAGAGGAAGAAAAGGGGAGTATGTCAGAGGGGGAGACGAACCATGAGAGATGATGGACTCTGAAAAACAAACTGAGGGTTCTAGAGGGTAGGGGGGTGGGGGGATGGGTTAGCCTGGTGATGGGTATTGAGGAGGGCACGTTCTGCGTGGTGCACTGGGTGTTATGAACAAACAATGAATCATGGAACACTGCATCAAAAACTAATGATGTAATATATGGTGATTAACATAACAATAAAAAATTAAAAAAAAAAAAGATATGTTGGTTATTTTAACAGTGGCATGATAAACAGTATCATTTACACAAACCCTGAGCTATTCAGAAAGTAGATTCCTTATTAATATGCTTGCCAACTTCATGTAAAAACTGCCACAGTACTTGTAACTATAGTTTTGCTCGTTGCTTGGTAATTGAAAATCTTCTTTATTTATAGGCTTCCTAAAAGTAAGAATTTATGAGTTTTTTTTTTTTTAAATAGAGGAAAATGTTTTCTAAGTTCACAGACACCTCATGGTCAAAAAAAAAAAATCAAATAGGTTTGTGGCTCACTTTTTTCTTCTATTCCTTCCACACAAGGCTGAATAAGGACCACAGAGGAAGTGGTATACATATTACAGTTTGAGGTACTATAACAGGAACAAAGGAAAAAATCTCTATATCTCTTTCTAATTGGTTTTAGGAACCATAGATTGAGGAAATAAGTTATGAACATTGAACTCTTAGCTATTAGGTGATATTTCTGTTACCTAATCTAGAACTTATTTTTGTTTTTTTGAGAGGTATTCTTTAATTTTTAAAACATGCAAATTTAGAAAATGACAAAAAATTTAGAAGACATTGTTTTAAGTTAGAGACTTCAAAATCATAGATTAAATATTTCAAAGTCAGCAACAATAAGTCAGAAACCATATGCTCTCCCTTGAAAAAAGGACTACAATTGGATAAATATGCTTTTACAGGATTCTAGAAGTTTTAACCCCAGTTTTCTTGGAGATTATATTTTTCGCCCATTGATTCAACCTGATAATTCTCCATGATTTTAACAACTCATGACCCACTTGTTTTAGATTTGGCTCTTCAAACTTGGCTCTTTATCAACATACCTACATTCCATCTTGTGTGCTTCAACATACACTACTTTTGAAAGCATACATGAGGAACCCCTGGGTGGCCCCATCAGTTAAGCATCTGCCTTCAGCTCAGATCATAATCCCAGGGTCCTGGGATCAAGTCCCATATTGGGCTCCCTGCTCAGCAGGGAGTTTGCTTCTTCTTCTGCCTGCCACTCCCCCTACTTGTGCTCTTTCTTTCTGACAAATAAATAAATAAAATCTTTTAAAAAAAGCATACATGGGGGGCGGAGCAAGATGGTGGAGGTGTAGGAGACCTAGATATCGTCTGGTCCCAGGAATTCAGCTGGGTAGGGATCAAACCATTCTGAACACCTACAAACTCAATGGAGATCGAAGAAAAGAATAGCAACAACTCTCTGAACAGAAAAGCGACCACTTTCTGGAAGGTAGGACATGCGGAGAAGCGAATCCAAGGCGATATTTGGAAGGATAGACGGCGGGGGAGGGGGCCTCCCTGAGCCGCTTCTGGCAAGTGATAGAGCAGCAGAGCACAAAATCAGAAATTTTAGAAGTCGGCTCTGCTGAGGGATGTCGTTCCAGTGGCTAAGAGGGAGAGTGGAATCCTATCTGGGACACTGTGGTCTCAGGACCCTTGGGGTCACAGAAAGACTGGGGGTGCCTGAGTATGGCAGAGCTCCCAGGTATCAGAGTGGGGAAGCAGGCTGCAGAGGAGGAGGAGGCTCTCGGCTCGGGGTTGCCATAAACTGTGATCTGCGGCAGAGTCGGGCCACTGCTCCTCCAGCAGGGACCCAACAAATGGCAGATACGGGGATTCCCCTTCCTCCCCCAGGAGGAGTGGCATGGGGTGCACCACAGGGATATGCTGGGTTTAGAGACACCGCAGGGGGTCGGGTGACAGAGATAGAAACGCTCGGTCACAGGCAAGGTGAGCATGGAATGCAGCCGGAGACCAGGGAGATGGGAGTGACTGACTGCTTTTCTC